>NW_017307016.1:108098-109308 GCF_000935625.1 Nanorana parkeri
GGGGGGGGAGGGGGGGTGCTTTTCACTCACCTCATAGTTCTAGCCGACCTGTGACAATGAGACTGTCACAGGTCGGCTCAGTAGATCGGGAGGTGAGGGAACACATACCGGCGTTCGCTCACCTCTCGATCTTGTCATGCCTCTCTGCCGTGACAGGGGGAGGGGCTGGATTCCCCTCTCCGATCTGCCAGCGCTGACTGGCGGAACGGACGGGGGCGGGTACAGCTGGCTCTGTCTCTAGATAGGCAGAGCCAGCTGTCAGTCACGCAGCTGGGCGGATCCAGACATAATTGTCGGGATCCGCTCTGGCTGCGGCGTCTCAGTATACCGCGAGCTGTAGCTCCCTATATACTGAGCCTAGGGTGACGGGAGGACGCTAGTTTGTGTGCTTCCGTTACCCTAAGGAGAACTACGGGGAAAACCCCTCACCCCATAGTTCTCCTTTAAAGTTTGAGGGGTCCACGCAGATCCCCGTCATTGCAACGGTTACATTTATCTTCCAATCTCCAGAATTGTTACATTGTATCTCTTATGACTGAGATGGATTTATTTCCTGTGATCCTCAGCGCCATCTAGTGGCCATCATCCCTCATTACACCCCAATTCATCCGAACTGGAAACACTAGAACAGGAATGTTCATTTGTGGCATTATTCACCCAAAACGAATGTTCGCAGGGCGAAGGCTGCTGAGGATTGTTTATAAATTAACCTCCTCAAAAGAGCCCAATCCTCTCAATGTGAACCGCCCTCCGCCGTCTTCATGTGCTAAGACTCTTCCATTAGTCCAGCGGTTCTCAACCTTTCCATTGCCGCGACCCTTTGATAAAAATTGCCCAAGTTGTGGCGACCCCCGAACGGGAAAATTATTTACGTTGCTCCTTCATCGCTGTCATTTTGCTACCGCTAGATAGCGGCTCCCGGCCCGCCCGGGAGAGAAACACTTTCTCCTGGAAAGGTTTACTCCGCTTGATCGAGCAGAGTGAACCTTTCCCCGCTCTGGTTCTTTTTTTTTCTCACATCGGAGCCGCCGTCAGCCAGAAAAAAAAAACCCAGCATAGGAATGCATAGCTAGATTCCTATTGGCTATTTCAATTTGTTATAGCCAATAGCAAGCTGGCTTTTGCACCCGCCCACTGCTGCTGTCAATCACTAGAAGAGGACCTGATGGAGAACTTCAGGTCCCCCTCTGCTGATTGACAGCAGCAGTGG
>NW_017307016.1:115789-116533 GCF_000935625.1 Nanorana parkeri
CCCACTGCTGCTGTCAATCACTAGAAGAGGACCTGATGGAGAACTTCAGGTCCCCCTCTGCTGATTGACAGCAGCAGTGGGCGGGTGCAAAAGCCAGCTTGATATTGGCTACAGCAAATTGAAATAGCCAATAGGAATCTAGCTATGCATTCCTATGCTGGGTTTTTTTTTTCTGGCTGACGGCGGCTCCGATGTGAGAAAAAAAAAGAACCAGAGCGGGGAAAGGTTCACTCTGCTTGATCAAGCGGAGTAAACCTTTCCGGGAGAAATCTAATAGCGGGAGACTCCCGGAGCGTCCGGGAGAGTTGGGATGTCTTTAGGCGACCCCTGGCAAATCGTCATTCGACCCCCAGGTTGAGAACCGCTGCATTAGATATTATAGGAGACCGCACCTCAGGGGGGGTGTCAGATAACTAACATTAAACTTTTGTTCAATTTTACTAAACATAAAAACCCTAAAAATGCTGAATAAGGGTGTTGTGATTGACAGGAGGAGGCGGGGCACTTATCACGCCGGCCAATCAGCTGCTCACACAGATAACAACTCCATGTGTGTCAAAGGGGAGAAGGGACAATAACGTCTACACCCAAATCCGCAAACAGACCAACGACGGAGTGCCGGCCAGAGGTGACCTGTCCCCAGGCGGCCAAAGGTCGGAGATAGAGGCCCAAGAGGGACATACAAGGATACCGGAGCACCGGGGGCTACATATGACTATTAAATCACAAAGGGGCAATTATAAA
>NW_017307016.1:116576-123352 GCF_000935625.1 Nanorana parkeri
CCCGGTGTTACCCTGCAGTGCTGAGAATGCCGCACGCACAATTGTTGGCCCATTTAATGCAGCGCAGTGTGCCGGCCCGGTGTGAATGGGCCCTGAATGATCCTGCAGGAGACTCTCAGGTTGGGAGGGGGGCGGAGCAATGTGTAACAGAGAACAATAACGGCGATTTCACAACCACAAAACTCATAAAAAAAGAAGTTTCAGCTGAAATCAGTCCGCTCCGGACTCCTCGGTGCTGGATCGAGTTTCTGCAACCCAGGGGCCTCTCTCCGTCTGTGCTGACCCAGCTCCACCGATGTACACTATCTGAAATGGCATCCCTCATGTACACAGTGCAATACTCTCCAGATCATGTCCTATTCTGTACCTGGTGCAATGCTCTGCAGCCACTAGACCCTAATCATGTCTTATTCTGTATCTGGTGCTATGCTCTGCAGACACTGTCCATGTTTTAGCCTGCACATGGTGCAATGCTCTGCAGTCACAGATCATGTCCTATTCTGTATCTGGTGCAATGCTCTGCAGTCACAGATCATGTCCTATTCTGTATCTGGTGCAATGCTCTGCAGATACTGATCATGTCCTAGTCTGTATCTGGTGCAATGCTCTGCAGTATCCGTCAGGTCTTGTCCTGTACACAGTGGAATGCTCTGCAGTCACTGATCATGTCCTATTCTGTATCTGGTGCAATACTCTGCAGTCACAGAGCATGTCCTGTTCTGTATCTGGTGCAATGCTCTGCAGATACTGATCATGTCCTAGTCTGTACCTGGTGCAATGCTCTGCAGTATCCGTCTGGTCTTGTCCTGTACACAGTGCAATGCTCTGCAGTCACTGATCATGTCCTATTCTGAATCTGGTGCAATGCTCTGCAGACACAGATCATGTCCTATTATGTATCTGGTGCAATGCTCTGCTCCAGCCCTCTGACCCCCTCCTCCTCCATGCAGATATGAATGTCTCGTGTGCCCAGCAGCGACCACTGATGACAGAAGCGGAACTCACCGTCTCTCTGCAGAAGATCCCGACCGGCGCCGTCCGAAGTTCAGACAGGAAGCTGCGAGCCGAGTCCAGCGAACTTCAACATCGGCTCTGCGGCGCCCCCTGGCGGTCCTGTGCGGTCACTGCAGCGCGCTGAGTGCTGGGCGAGGACCAATGAGGACTGTAGAAGACCAGAGAGGCGGGGCTTCATACTACAGTATACATTATGTGTTGTATGGAATGTCGGGATGCTGCGATGCCGATACCGGGCGATGTCAGCGGTATTTGTGTAAATTCATAAAATAAAGAAACAGAAATATAAAAATAATAATCATTTATTTTGCGAGTTTTCCATTGACATCAATATGTCACAATCTGCTCTCAATACCATGTGACCTAATATTCGGGATGCACCGATACCGAGGTACCATGGGGCCGGGGAAGCCGATGATCTATCGGAAGCACACCGGCGGCGGCTTCGCGCTCCCTTGCTGGGCGGCAGGTCATGACGTGGTGATTGGTCGGGAAGTCAGGCTGCCTCGCAGTGTCGCAAGGGAGCGTGATGTCGGGTTCCTAGCCAATGGGGAGGCTAGAGAGTGGCGTCGCAAGGGGGGGGTGCGGCCTGCACCTGGGTGACACCATGGGAGGGGTGACACCAAAATGACTGACAGTCATTTTGGTGTCACTCGGTCATAGACAGAGAGCCCAACAGTTGCAAGAGAGAGGAGGGGCCCACGGCCGGGTGAACGTCCCCTCCTCTCCCTCTGCCGGCGTCCATCACCAAGATGGCCGCCGGCAGGTATCACAAAGGTGGCCGCGCATGCGCGATGACGTCGCGACGGGGTGTCATCCAGTATCCGCTCCGGTTGACACCCGGCCCTCGGGATGCCCCTGAGAGGCAGCCTGGCTTCCTGACCAATCAGGAAGCTGGGCGGCAGGTCATGACGTACCCCCCCCAGGGAGAAGTTCTCCATCTGCACACCCAGTGTCACCTCTCCTGAAGCAGCACCCGGGGCACATGCCCCCTCAGCCGCCCTAGCTTCTGCCCTGTCCTAGCCAATCTGGGAGGTGGGTCATGACGTGCCGCCCTGCTTCCTGATTGGCCAGGAAGCCAGCTCCATGCTCCCTCGCGGCACTGCCGATCGGAGGGAATCTTCCTCTGACTGGAAGTTCCGGTATCGGGGGAAGTATCGGCCGTGACTACTCGCCCAGATGCTCAGTATCGGCACCGACATTGACCAGTATCGGTGAATCCCTACTTAATAGAGGTGCGCAAAATCGTGCAGTGAAAACGCTCGCCAATACGGCGTGGCCTGGGTGTGCGGCGTAATTCTTCTTGCGCATTCGGATCCGGACGCACCTGCAAAGCAACGAAATTCAGTTGATTGGGCGATTCGTCCGAATCCGAAATACCAAATTTTTTAATTCGGCCCAATATACTAAAACGATACTCGGACATATAAAAATTCGCTATCAGAACATGCCTGCCGCCATCTTGGAGGCGGGGTGCATAACGTCACATGACGTTATTCGCAGAACGAGCGGCGGCCACATCGGCCCGCCAGCGTGTTCTGCGCATGAGCGCCGCCATTCCGGAGTATATCTTTTTATACACCAAGATGGCGGCGCCCACATATTCCGGTGCCGCCACCTTACTGTATACCATGATATACTCCAAAATGACGGCATGGCGCCGATGCGGCCGCCGTTCGTTTTGCAGTTTCTTTCCGCGCTTTCGGATTCGGAAGGCTTGTTGCATTAAAATTAGTGTCAATTAAGGAAACGAATGAAAATTATTTTTGTCAACATTTTTTTTGCCCTGCGCACGACTACGACGCAATCCTTAAATACAAACTTTATTTAAAAGTACTAAAAACGTACATAGAAAGCTTTTCCATACC
Source organism: Nanorana parkeri (assembly GCF_000935625.1). Lineage (NCBI taxonomy): Eukaryota > Metazoa > Chordata > Amphibia > Anura > Dicroglossidae > Nanorana > Nanorana parkeri. The sequence continues at coordinate 119,459 of NW_017307016.1, forward strand.
TCTGCACACCAAACAAAACTTTTCCCGCAATCGTCCCAGCCACCGCTTTACTCCTCCCCACCCACAAATGTGAAGAGGAGGAAACATTGGGGGGGGGCAGACAAACTACGGAGCAGTTGCCCACGGCAACCAATCAGTTTCTCTCTTCCATTTGTTCAGTTAAGATTTGAAAAGGAAAGAGAGACGCTGACAGGTTGCCGTGGTCAACTGCTCCGGTCTTGATATAGTCCCACAAAGGTGCAACGTCCGGGTCCCCGAGCTTTCATGTTCAACAGAACGATGGATTCCAGCAAAGCTCAGAGCGGGCCGGCAGCTCCCGCAGCTTCTCTCTGCTGCTTCTACCGCTCCCCAGCACCCTCCGCAGCTTCACCTCCCATGTATACAATGTATCGCTGTGTGACATGTATACAATGTATCGCCGTGTGACATCTATATAATGTATCGCCGTGTGACATGTATACAATGTATCGCCGTGTGACATGTATATAATGTATCGCCGTGTGACATGTATATAATGTATCGCCGTGTGACATGTATATAATGTATCGCCGTGTGACATGTATATAATGTATCGCCGTGTGACATGTATATAATGTATCGCCGTGTGACATGTATATAATGTATCGCCGTGTGACATGTATATAATGTATCGCCGTGTGACATGTATATAATGTATCGCCGTGTGACATGTATATAATGTATCGCCGTGTGACATGTATATAATGTATCGCCGTGTGACATGTATATAATGTATCGCCGTGTGACATGTATATAATGTATCGCCGTGTGACATGTATATAATGTATCGCCGTGTGACATGTATATAATGTATCGCCGTGTGACATGTATATAATGTATCGCCGTGTGACATGTATATAATGTATCGCCGTGTGACATGTATATAATGTATCGCCGTGTGACATGTATATAATGTATCGCCGTGTGACATGTATATAATGTATCGCCGTGTGACATGTATATAATGTATCGCCGTGTGACATGTATATAATGTATCGCCGTGTGACATGTATATAATGTATCGCCGTGTGACATGTATATAATGTATCGCCGTGTGACATGTATATAATGTATCGCCGTGTGACATGTATATAATGTATCGCCGTGTGACATGTATATAATGTATCGCCGTGTGACATGTATATAATGTATCGCCGTGTGACATGTATATAATGTATCGCCGTGTGACATGTATATAATGTATCGCCGTGTGACATGTATATAATGTATCGCCGTGTGACATGTATATAATGTATCGCCGTGTGACATGTATATAATGTATCGCCGTGTGACATGTATATAATGTATCGCCGTGTGACATGTATATAATGTATCGCCGTGTGACATGTATATAATGTATCGCCGTGTGACATGTATATAATGTATCGCCGTGTGACATGTATATAATGTATCGCCGTGTGACATGTATATAATGTATCGCCGTGTGACATGTATATAATGTATCGCCGTGTGACATGTATATAATGTATCGCCGTGTGACATGTATATAATGTATCGCCGTGTGACATGTATATAATGTATCGCCGTGTGACATGTATATAATGTATCGCCGTGTGACATGTATATAATGTATCGCCGTGTGACATGTATATAATGTATCGCCGTGTGACATGTATATAATGTATCGCCGTGTGACATGTATATAATGTATCGCCGTGTGACATGTATATAATGTATCGCCGTGTGACATGTATATAATGTATCGCCGTGTGACATGTATATAATGTATCGCCGTGTGACATGTATATAATGTATCGCCGTGTGACATGTATATAATGTATCGCCGTGTGACATGTATATAATGTATCGCCGTGTGACATGTATATAATGTATCGCCGTGTGACATGTATATAATGTATCGCCGTGTGACATGTATATAATGTATCGCCGTGTGACATGTATATAATGTATCGCCGTGTGACATGTATATAATGTATCGCCGTGTGACATGTATATAATGTATCGCCGTGTGACATGTATATAATGTATCGCCGTGTGACATGTATATAATGTATCGCCGTGTGACATGTATATAATGTATCGCCGTGTGACATGTATATAATGTATCGCCGTGTGACATGTATATAATGTATCGCCGTGTGACATGTATATAATGTATCGCCGTGTGACATGTATATAATGTATCGCCGTGTGACATGTATATAATGTATCGCCGTGTGACATGTATATAATGTATCGCCGTGTGACATGTATATAATGTATCGCCGTGTGACATGTATATAATGTATCGCCGTGTGACATGTATATAATGTATCGCCGTGTGACATGTATATAATGTATCGCCGTGTGACATGTATATAATGTATCGCCGTGTGACATGTATATAATGTATCGCCGTGTGACATGTATATAATGTATCGCCGTGTGACATGTATATAATGTATCGCCGTGTGACATGTATATAATGTATCGCCGTGTGACATGTATATAATGTATCGCCGTGTGACATGTATATAATGTATCGCCGTGTGACATGTATATAATGTATCGCCGTGTGACATGTATATAATGTATCGCCGTGTGACATGTATATAATGTATCGCCGTGTGACATGTATATAATGTATCGCCGTGTGACATGTATATAATGTATCGCCGTGTGACATGTATATAATGTATCGCCGTGTGACATGTATATAATGTATCGCCGTGTGACATGTATACAATGTATCGCCTTGTGAAATGTATACAATGTATCGCCGTGTGACATGTATATAATGTATCGCCGTGTGTTCAAAACAAATCCCCCCCAATGATCACATTTGATGACAACGCTCCAGCGAATGGCGGAATTATTATTTAAAGGGACACCTGTGTGCTTGCCCCGCGCTGGAAGCAGCCCTCCTCTGTAGTGTGTGTCAGTAGAAGGGAGGAGGGGTTAGGAGAGGAGGAAGATGACGGTGAGGAGGGGGGAGGGGCACATACTGCAGCTGGGTGGAGATAAACACACAGCCGTGGTCACACAGACTGCCTCCCCGTAGGTTGGGGGATCGATGTGTAGGGATCGCGGTGGGCGCTGGGCCTCGGACTGAGGATGGGTTTGGGTCGGCACAAGCTGGTCATCCTGCTCCTGGTTCTGTCCATCTCCCTCCTCCTCTACCTGCTCCTCCCCACCGCAAGGCCGCAACCGGAGGAGCCCAAGCTGGAGATCCCGCGCTCTGACCCGCAGGACAACATGAACGTCACCGTGAGGACCGCCACCCTGTCCGGGGACTGGCCCACCTTCTACCGGGAGGCCGTGCCGCGGAGCGCCCTGGAGGGCGGCCCGGCCGAGAGGTGAGAGTGTCCTGTTATGGTGTCGTGGCCCAAGATAAACACACAGCCGTGGTCACACAGACTGCCTCCCCGTAGGTTGGGGGATCGATGTGTAGGGATCGCGGTGGGCGCTGGGCCTCGGACTGAGGATGGGTTTGGGTCGGCACAAGCTGGTCATCCTGCTCCTGGTTCTGTCCATCTCCCTCCTCCTCTACCTGCTCCTCCCCACCGCAAGGCCGCAACCGGAGGAGCCCAAGCTGGAGATCCCGCGCTCTGACCCGCAGGACAACATGAACGTCACCGTGAGGACCGCCACCCTGTCCGGGGACTGGCCCACCTTCTACCGGGAGGCCGTGCCGCGGAGCGCCCTGGAGGGCGGCCCGGCCGAGAGGTGAGAGTGTCCTGTTATGGTGTCGTGGCCCCCATGTGTTACCCCCGGGGGCCGGTGTTATTGGACCCCCATCCCCAAAGTTGGGAGCCCAATTGAGTGACAACAAATTGGAGACCCGATCATCTCAGACCCCCCCTCCATCCCCCTCCGAGGACTGAGTGTGAATTTATTTCACCGCAAGCGTCATGG
>NW_017307016.1:123750-127233 GCF_000935625.1 Nanorana parkeri
CCCCCATGTGTTACCCCCGGGGGCCGGTGTTATTGGACCCCCATCCCCAAAGTTGGGAGCCCAATTGAGTGACAACAAATTGGAGACCCGATCATCTCAGACCCCCCCTCCATCCCCCTCCGAGGACTGAGTGTGAATTTATTTCACCGCAAGCGTCATGGCAACGCATCAAACACAGAGACCCCCCCAAAAATTTTTTTTTACTGGGGGTCCAAGTTTGGGCTTTTTACCTGCAGCTCAGGAGGATCACCCGTTTATAGCACCGGGGTCCTGGAGCCAGTATCTTATGGCGTAGGGGGCCCAGATCAGGACAAGCAATGAAAGGGTTAAGTACTATGACAGTGTACGTACAGCCAGATGGAGTAGGGAAGGGTTAAGTACTGCCTGTGTCCCCATGTGGAGATTTCACTTCCTGTCCTGGTGACACAACAGGAAGTGAGATGAAATCTCTCCTGTGTGAGGAGACAGGTGTCCCCGGTGGAAGATTTCCTCTCCATTCCTGTTCTGGTGACAACAGGACAATTTAGGATGAATGCCACCCCAGTGGGGACCTGACAGACGGGTCCCTTCTGAGCTGCACCCCGACCCTCATATACAGTACAAACGAATGTGACACAAATCTCCTCCGAGGAGCTGCTACAAAGTGACGCGTCATGTGACCCGTGACCCCTCCCTTTAACCCTTTCACTGCCGGTCACCACTCGGCTTTCACTAGTCTGTCCTCACTCACCTGGAATCCTATTGGCTGCCATTGTCATCTATTTATATCAACATTCATTATTAAGACCCACGAGGTCATTGGAAGTGCGCGCCGTGGCGCTGGAGGGCCGAGCGTGGGTCTCTATGCAATGCAGGCAGATCATGGTTGGTGGGAGGGGCCTGCAGGGGGCTGTACATAGCTTCCTGAAGACATCACAGCACCCTGCCTCAGTACTACTCTCAGGAGCCCTCAGCCCTGATGAAAGCAGTGGGAGGAGTTATGCAAATATGAAAATGCTTTGATGGGTGTGTCTCAGTCTGGAGGTATGGGCGTTCCTAGGCAGGCTGTATTTGCATAGGTAACGCCCACATGTGATGCTGCTGCATGATTGAGAGAACTGAAATCCAATGAATGAAAGGGGCGGGGCCAGGGACAGTCAGGCTGGGCAGGAAAGCACTAGATGACGCTTGACCTCCTCCAGCCAGGAAATGAGGCGGCCTCTATCTGACTTGCTGCAGCTTCTAATGCGCATTGTGAGGAGCTCCCAGTGTGCAGAGACATCCGAGGAGGAGGAGCCGCTACAACTGTGCAAGACTGAAGGGAAGGACGGAGGTCAGAGAGAAGACTGAAGGGAAGGACGGAGGTCAGATAGAAGACTGAAGGGAAGGATGGAGGTCAGATAGAAGACTGAAGGGAAGGACGGAGGTCAGATAGAAGACTGAAGGGGAGGACGGAGGTCAGATAGAAGACTGAAGGGAAGGTCGGAGGTCAGATAGAAGACTTAAGGGGAGGACGGAGGTCAGATAGAAGACTGAAGGGGAGGACGGAGGTCAGAGAGAAGACTGAAGGGGAGGACGGAGGTCAGAAAATAGGTTGTCACCCTATAACAGGAAGTCTCTGTACAAGGACCTCCGTGGCGGGATCACCGGGGATTATTATAATGAAAGTCGCAGATTTAATTAGATTCTGATAAAGTTCCGATGAGATTTCAGAAGTCGGTTTTGGACTTACGTTGAGTTCTGTTGTCTGAGGGGGGGGAGGGGACAGTGAAAAAGCGGTGCTCCTGCTGCACGGCCGATCCTTCACCTCCAAGACTTGGGAAGATCTCGGCACGCTGCAGATTCTCTCTGAACACGGATATCGCGCCGTCGCCGTCGACCTGCCAGGTAATTGTCCTCCTATTAGGAGGCCCCATGAACTCGTCTCCGCTCCGGAGGCTCCGCCTACTGATGGGTGATGGGCGCCTGCCACGAGAGGTACAAGGTCCGCCATTGCTGCTTTGCTCCCCGTCTGGCTGTACTCAATGGCAATGCATGTGCTGGGAGGCCCATAGGAGTCAATGGCAACGCATGTGTTGGGAGGCCCATAGGAGACAGTGGCAACGCATATGTTGGGAGGCCCATAGGAGTCAATGGCAACACACATGTTGGGGGGTCCATAGAAGGCAATGGCAACGCATGTGTTGGGAGGCCCATAGGAGTCAATGCCAATGCATGTGTTGGGAGGCCCATAGGAGTCAATGGCAATGCATGTGCTGGGATGCCCATAGGAGTCAATGGCAACGCATGTGTTGGGAGGCCCATAGGAGTCAATGTCAACGCATGTGTTGGTGACAGATCTTAACCAGCCTCGGTCAGAGGCTGCTAACTTATATTAATATATTTTATTTTCAGGTCCAATGTATTGTGATGTAATACTGCAGTATGGCCACTAGGTGGCGCTGAGGAGCACATTAAATGAATCCTTATGGGGTATGGCCACTAGATGGCGCTGAGATACATAGAAAATGTTTCCTATACTCTTCAGCTCCATCTATTGGCCATAATGGGGTATTACTCCTCCCGCTGCAGACAGCCTCAGAATTTGGCCTTTTAAAAAAAGATATTTTATTATTTAATCCGCCCCCCCCCCTGTCCCCTGGGGAGCGTCTGACGAGCACAGTGTGCATCTTATTCCAGGATACGGCCAATCGCTGCAATCTCAGCCAATGTCGTCGGAGAAAGGACGCACGGATTATCTGCTGCACATCATGGAGTCCCTGGGGACCCGCCAGCCGGTTCTCATCAGTCCATCCATGAGCGGCCTGTTCTCCTTACCCCTCCTCCTGCAGCACCCGGACCGCCTGCGCGGATTCGTCCCCATCGCCCCCGTGGGGACCAAAAGCTTCAAGCCGCAGCAGTACCAGCAGATCCAGGTAGGTCCGTGGGGGGGGGCTAGCCTGGGACTGTATAGACCTGTGCTCTATGGGTCACACAGCAGATTTAAAGGGCCAGTCCGTCTACGTGGACCCTGGTGGTCAACCTCTGGCTTCTTTTATGTTTTGGAGACTCAAATGGCGATTCCCCCCCCCTGCCAAAATTCCACACTCTCCACTTGACCATCTGGAAATTTTGGGTCTTCCTAAAACCTTGCAAATTCTTCCTCCTGCCTGCAGCTGACTGATCACTGGGGGAGGGGAGACTGAGGAAAGAGCTGCTGACAGGTTCCCTTAACTCTTCAGCCTCCACCTTACACTGACCAATCACTGGGGGGGGAGGGGTCGGCCCTCGTCTCATGTTGTCCGGGAATTATTATATGTATAATAGAGCGCAATGATTGAATATTTCCCTCCTGTACCCCGCGCAGGTTCCCACCCTCATCGTCTACGGCACGCTGGACACCAATCTGGGCAGCCAATCCCTGGAGAGCCTGCAGATCCTGCCCAATCACACCCTCAGCCCGCTGAAAGAGGCGGGGCATGCCTGCTACATGGACAGACCCGAAGAATTTCACTCCTCCCTGCT
>NW_017307016.1:127318-129150 GCF_000935625.1 Nanorana parkeri
GAGCCGGTGACTTTCTTACTCACATTTAGATATATGGAAAGGGTTTATTGGCTCCTCCCTTGGCCAAGACAGCCCGGGATTCACTACCGGGGCCGCCACCCCGAAATTGTATTTATTTTCTGGACGGAGGTCCGACAAGCACAGGGGGGTCACCGTGTTTTGGGGGGAACGATGACAGAGTGACCCCGGACTTCTTACGGCAATTCTGAGGTTTGGGGTTTGGTGATGGTGTGATGGGCGATGCTCTGCCAGGTTGGCTCCACAATGTTCAGAGCTGTGAGATGTATGGGGGCCCCTCCACTACATGTAAAATATATGGGGACCCCTCCACCCTATGTGAGATGTATGGGGGCCCCTCCACTGTGTGAGATGTATGGGGGCCCCTCCACTGTGTGAGATGTATGGGGGCCCCTCCACTCTATGTAAGATATATGGGGTCCCCTCTACCCTATGTGTGATGTATGGGGGTCCCTCCTACTCTGTGACATTTATGGGGTCAAATCTACTCTATGGGAGATGTTGGGGGGCCCCTCCACTCTATGGGACATGTATGGGGGCCCCTCCACTCTATGGGACATGTATGGGGGCCCCTCCACTCTATGGGACATGTAGGCGGGCCCCTCCACTCTATGGGACATGTAGGGGGGCCCCTCCACTCTATGGGACATGTAGGGGGGCCCCTCCACTCTATGGGACATTTAGGGGGACCCCTCCACTCTATGGGACATGTAGGGGGCCCCTCCATTCTATGGGACATGTACGGGGGGCCCTCCACTCTATGGGACGTGTTAGGGGGCCCCCTCCACTCTATGGGACATGTATGGGGGCCCCTCCACTCTATGGGACATGTAGGGGGGCCCCTCCACTCTATGGGACGTGTAGGGGGGCCCCTCCACTCTATGGGACGTGTAGGGGGGCCCCTCCACTCTATGGGACGTGTAGGGGGGCCCCTCCACTCTATGGGACGTGTAGGGGGGCCCCTCCACTCTGGGACGTGTAGGGGGGCCCCTCCACTCTATGGGCCATGTAGGGGGACCCCTCCACTCTATGGGACATGTAGGGGGGCCCTCCATTCTATGGGACATGTAGGGGGCCCCTCCATTCTATGGGATGTGTAGGGGGGCCCCTCCACTCTATGGGACGTGTAGGGGGGCCCCTCCACTCTATGGGATGTGTAGGGGGGCCCCTCCACTCTATGGGACGTGTAGGGGGGCCCCTCCACTCTATGGGACGTGTAGGGGGGCCCCTCCACTCTATGGGACGTGTAGGGGGGCCCCTCCACTCTATGGGACGTGTAGGGGGGCCCCTCCACTCTATGGGACGTGTAGGGGGGCCCCTCCACTCTATGGGACGTGTAGGGGGGCCCCTCCACTCTATGGGACGTGTAGGGGGGCCCCTCCACTCTATGGGACGTGTAGGGGGGCCCCTCCACTCTATGGGACGTGTAGGGGGGCCCCTCCACTCTATGGGACGTGTAGGGGGGCCCCTCCACTCTATGGGACGTGTAGGGGGGCCCCTCCACTCTATGGGACGTGTAGGGGGGCCCCTCCACTCTATGGGACGTGTAGGGGGGCCCCTCCACTCTATGGGACGTGTAGGGGGGCCCCTCCACTCTATGGGACGTGTAGGGGGGCCCCTCCACTCTATGGGACGTGTAGGGGGGCCCCTCCACTCTATGGGACGTGTAGGGGGGCCCCTCCACTCTATGGGACGTGTAGGGGGGCCCCTCCACTCTATGGGACGTGTAGGGGGGCCCCTCCACTCTATGGGACGTGTAGGGGGGCCCCTCCACTCTATGGGACGTGTAGGGGGGCCCCTCCACTCTATGGGAC
>NW_017307016.1:129562-132868 GCF_000935625.1 Nanorana parkeri
CCCCTCCACTCTATGGGACATGTATGGGGGCCCCTCCACTCTATGGGACGTGTAGGGGGGGCCCTCCACTCTATGGGACGTGTTAGGGGGGGCCCTCCACTCTATGGGACGTGTAGGGGGGGCCCTCCACTCTATGGGACGTGTAGGGGGGCCCCTCCACTCTATGGGACGTGTAGGGGGGCCCCTCCACTCTATGGGACGTGTAGGGGGAGCCCTCCACTCTATGGGACGTGTAGGGGGGCCCCTCCACTCTATGGGCGGTGGCAAATGTTTCATTGTTATCCAATATAAATGTGACCGCGGAGCGTGTACGGTGCGAGCATAACATGTGAGCGTGTCATCGTGTGATTCCAGGAAATTGTCTAATAAATGTATTGATTACAATGTGTCATTAATAATGACAGGTTCACTTTATTGTTCTGTAGTACCGCTTCTATCCACAAGATGTCAGACTAACACACATTTCATACATTCCCATACTTGCATCTGTGTACCCAGCACTCTGATTATTATACACTTCCTGAGATGAGAAGATAATTGTATTCAGGAGAGACTACTCACCCCAACGTGTTCCATTAACGATGAACTCCCAATACTCTTCAGTTTTACTTCCCTGCAAGTTGGCCCCCCACTGATCTCTCCCAGTATGGAGCAATACACAAACTACTGGGGGAAATCTCACCATTGTGGGAGGGGCAGAGACACAAACTACTGGGGGGAATCTCACCATTGTGGGAGGGGCAGAGACGCCAACTAGGGGGGGAAGTCTCACCATTGTGGGAGGAGCAGAGACACAAACTACTGGGGGAAACCTCACCATTGTGGGAGGAGCAGAGACACAAACTACTGGGGGGAATTTCACCATTGTGGGAGGGGCAGAGACACAAACTACTGGAAGATATCTCACCATTGTGGGAGGGGCAGAGACACAAACTACTGGGGGGAAATTTCACCATTGTGGGAGGAGCAGAGACACGAACTACTGGGGGAAATCTCACCATTGTGGGAGGGGCAGAGACACCAACTAGGGGGGAAGTCTCACCATTGTGGGAGGAGCAGAGACACGAACTACTGGGGGAAATCTCACCATTGTGGGAGGGGCAGAGACACAAACTACTGGAAGATATCTCATCATTGTGGGAGGGGCAGAGACACAAACTACTGGAAGATATCTCATCATTGTGGGAGGGGCAGAGACACAAACTACTGGAAGATATCTCATCATTGTGGGAGGGGCAGAGACACAAACTACTGGAAGATATCTCATCATTGTGGGAGGGGCAGAGACACAAACTACTGGAAGATATCTCATCATTGTGGGAGGGGCAGAGACACAAACTACTGGAAGATATCTCATCATTGTGGGAGGGGCAGAGACACAAACTACTGGAAGATATCTCATCATTGTGGGAGGGGCAGAGACACAAACTACTGGAAGATATCTCATCATTGTGGGAGGGGCAGAGACACAAACTACTGGAAGATATCTCATCATTGTGGGAGGGGCAGAGACACAAACTACTGGAAGATATCTCATCATTGTGGGAGGGGCAGAGACACAAACTACTGGAAGATATCTCATCATTGTGGGAGGGGCAGAGACACAAACTACTGGAAGATATCTCATCATTGTGGGAGGGGCAGAGACACAAACTACTGGAAGATATCTCATCATTGTGGGAGGGGCAGAGACACAAACTACTGGAAGATATCTCATCATTGTGGGAGGGGCAGAGACACAAACTACTGGAAGATATCTCATCATTGTGGGAGGGGCAGAGACACAAACTACTGGAAGATATCTCATCATTGTGGGAGGGGCAGAGACACAAACTACTGGAAGATATCTCATCATTGTGGGAGGGGCAGAGACACAAACTACTGGAAGATATCTCATCATTGTGGGAGGGGCAGAGACACAAACTACTGGAAGATATCTCATCATTGTGGGAGGGGCAGAGACACAAACTACTGGAAGATATCTCATCATTGTGGGAGGGGCAGAGACACAAACTACTGGAAGATATCTCATCATTGTGGGAGGGGCAGAGACACAAACTACTGGAAGATATCTCATCATTGTGGGAGGGGCAGAGACACAAACTACTGGAAGATATCTCATCATTGTGGGAGGGGCAGAGACACAAACTACTGGAAGATATCTCATCATTGTGGGAGGGGCAGAGACACAAACTACTGGAAGATATCTCATCATTGTGGGAGGGGCAGAGACACAAACTACTGGAAGATATCTCATCATTGTGGGAGGGGCAGAGACACAAACTACTGGAAGATATCTCATCATTGTGGGAGGGGCAGAGACACAAACTACTGGAAGATATCTCATCATTGTGGGAGGGGCAGAGACACAAACTACTGGAAGATATCTCATCATTGTGGGAGGGGCAGAGACGCAAACTACTGGAAGGGAATCTCACCATTGTGGGAGGGGCAGAGACACAAACTACTGGAAGATATCTCACCATTGTGGGAGGGGCGGAGATGTTGGGATTCTATTGATCTGGACTTTTCTCCATTGTTAGTAAATCATAGAGCGACTCTCGGGATGATCTCAGGTGAAGTGGTGACAGTGTAACGAGACGACGCGCAGGACGCCGATGTCACGAGGTCGCTTCTGTGCAGTAACAATATAACGATTAACAGAACCTGCACAGAATGTTCTGTGGACTTTGATTCATCTTCTTCGGGGCCAGATAACCGCGCGGGTGAGAGAAATATTAAAGGGCAATATAAACCGATCGTTACTAATGGCCGGGCTGCGGAGATCTAGAAAAGCCGAACTCCAGGAAGATTTAAAAAAACACAAATACTGTTATGTATTTACTAAACAATATGTTCCCTAAGTGGAGCTAATATAAGCACCTGAATCTACACTATATTGCCAAAAGCATTAGAGGGCGGAGCCAACCCAATACTGAACCCTACGGACTAAGACTGGGATGCCATTAGAGTTCATGTGCGTGTAAAGGCGTCCCAATGCTTCTGGTAATATAGTGTGTCTTGGTATCAGCCTCATGTAATCCCTGTACAGCACAGCAGTACTCAGACAGGAAGTGGGAGGGGCTCCAATCAGAGTTTGCTACACTGCACATGCGCTATCGGAGAGCGATGGACAGCTGCACTGACCAATAGTAAGGGGAGCAGTTAGGAGGGGGCGGGCCACAGCTTGACTTTGTCAATGTCAGTATTTGCATGCCCTTCATTCTGGGCTCACGATCTGTGTGATCGCCTCCAGGTCCCCTCTGTACATTGATGATGTTAGCTCGTTGAGATAATTGAGACAAG
>NW_017307016.1:132935-137725 GCF_000935625.1 Nanorana parkeri
GGAAGTCTCTAGACAGTTGTCACCAGAAGAGGTGTCCCCGTTGGAAGATTTCCCCTCTGTTCCTGTTCTGGTGACAACTGTCATATTTTGGGATTCCCATTACTTTCTATCCCAGTGACAACGGTCACCAGGACCAGGAGAGGGGGAATATCACCAGCACAGAAGGCAGAAATCACCAGACAGAGGATCTAACCCCCCAGCCAAACCCCGCTCCCCCACTCCATACCAATTTTTCTTTGGCTTTAGACAGACTTATGGCCGTGTAGGTGAGCGCAGAGTCTCAGAACCCCAGAAAACAGGAAGTCAACGTCTATGTAAAGGGTTGCCGAGGTTTCTGGAATCACATGATCATGTTATGCAACCCATTCAGATGTACAGTATGTAAAAAAAAATGCAGAGGGCTGCATGGAGTATGTCTCCCAACACCAGTAATAAACATCATAATGATCATACAAAGATCGGGTCGAATGTTACAGGTTCTTGTAATGATTACGGATACAGTTATCCATTACAGTGGAAGAGAATCCCCAACCTGGGCCGAGTCTTAAAGGAATACACACAGAGAGGTGATACATTGTAACCATGACAACAATAATATAGAAAAAGTCTTTACATTCTTTTATTATAATTGGTAGAAAGTGGTCAGGTGACTGCAATTCACCATTGTATCCACAGCATGTAAGGGGCGGAGCCTTCATCTAAGTATATCACAGTGAGGCTCCATATAAGGACTGCTGTCAATCACCGGTGTACCCACAGCATGTAAGGGGGCGGAGCCTTCGTCTGTGTGTATCACAGTGAGGCTCCATATAGGGGGCGCTGTCAATCACTGGTGTACCCACAGCATGTAAGGGGGCGGAGCCTTCACCTGACTATATGACAGTGAGGATTTATATAGGGGGCGCTGTCAATCACCGGTGTACCCACAGCGTGTAAGGGGGCGGAGCCTTCACCTGACTATATGACAGTGAGAATTTATATAAGGGCGCTGTCAATCACCGGTGTACCCACAGCGTTAAGGGGGCGGAGCCTTCGTCTGTGTGTATCACAGTGAGGTTCCATATAGGGGGCGCTGTCAATCACCGGTGTACCCACAGCGTGTAAGGGGGCGGAGCCTTCGTCTGTGTGTATCACAGTGAGGCTCCATATAGGGGGCGCTGTCAATCACCGGTGTGGCCACAGCATGTAAGGGGGCGGAGCCTTCATGTGTGTGTATTAAGCTGGCCATACAGTGCTCGATTTGCAGCCGAAAGACAGGATTTAGGCGATATTCTTCCAGTGGGCGGACTTGCTGATTTGACCGAAGTTGATTCCCAACTGACTTTTCTCAGGACCCAGGCTGAAAATTGTCAGCCGAAAAATGACAGCCGCCAATCAGCAGCTGTCAGTGATCAGGCGCCAGCTGTCAGAATGCAACAGCCCAGCAGAGGAGATTCGTCCATTTGAGCCATTTAGCAGACTTCAGCCTGCGGACCATCAAAATCATAAATGTCTGAAAGTAGACAATCCCGGCGCGTCCTCTGCGAAGGAATTATGAAACTCACTCGCCATTTATCAATATATTCCCCAATTTTTAATACATGTGATCGGAAAGCAGACGTCATTTCCCATCGCTCTGCTTTTTTTTTTAACACGCGCAAACATTTTTTTAAATTTTAATTTCTGTATCTGCATAATAACAATAATAATAAAAAATATAATAATAATAAATATAATAATAATAAATATTGACTTTAAGAGCTTTATATTTGCTTGACAATTTACCTAGCTTCCCCTCATGTAAATGTTATGGAGGGGGCTGTACAAAGTTATATCTACTCTAATTAACCCTGTCTGTACTGTGCTGGCAGATAGCATTTATCAGTAGTATAATAGATTTGGATACTGTCTGTTCTAACAATGTGATAAAGACTTAGAAGCATTGTTTGTTTACAAATGAAAGTTCAGTCTGTCCCTCAGTTTGACCTTCTAGTTTCACTTTCAAACTGCTGAGTGGCCTGGAATCTGCACAAAAGCCTTCCCCAAAGAAACATCTAAAAAAAAGGTAACAAATAGTGAGGTTTTCTCAAGTTTGACAGCAAAAGTGGAAATATACTTTAAACTCTGGCTTCTTTTGCAGAACTAGAAACCTGAGCTTCAAAAAGTAGATAATTGCCCTCTCCTCAGATCTCAGCATTTACAATCACGTTTCCTTTGTCGGTGTCATTGTATCATTGTGGAGAGTTACATTGTAACAGTTCTGTGCGGGTGGATGAGCTCGGGATCGATTGGTGATGTCTGCCTGCCTCTGGTATATAGGGCTCTGCACTGGGTGGATCAGTGATCACAGGAAGCTGGAGCAGTGAGTAAGGGGACACAGAGGGGGAAGTAGAAGGGGTGACTCTGTGTGTGTGGATGGCAGGATCAGAGCTGGGGGGCATTGCATGGAGTTGGGGGGGGGCTCTGCAGAGTTGGGGGACACATTGCAGAAGTTGCAGGTCTGTGATGTGACATTGGAAGTCACAGAGGGGGGACAGCTGCAGCCAGTACTGGGATCTGCCTCCCTTCCGAGTGATTGGGGGAGTATTTGATGGTCTGTGATTGGCTGTCTGTTGTAGATCTGCAGGTCCTGGGGGAAGGCGAGGAACCGCTACAAGGTGAGGCATGCTGGGACATGTAGTTCATTGTGTTGTGCAGAGGTTGATAGAGCTCTATAACAGTGTGAGAGTTAAGGAAGTATTACTGAGAAGGGCCATGCTGGGATCTGTAGTCCATTCCTGACGCCTCCTGTGTTTTTTTTACAGCATGGCAGGCGTTACAACTCCTATGGCACTGTAAGAGTTAAGGAAGCACTAATGAGATGGGGCATGCTGGAACATGTAGTTCCACACGAGGGACTTTTATTGTGGGACTGAGAGCTGTAATGCTAAGAGGGAAAATAAGGGGGGAGGGGTGCAACCCGGAGGGCAACATGACACAGCAAATCCAGACATGACGGCAGCGAGGACAGTGATAATCAGGGTACGCCTGGCAGGGATTAGTGGAAATCCGCCGATCACCGGGCTGTCTCAATGTACTGAGAATATTGCTCCCCTCAGATGACGGACCCGACGGAGAACCCGGCGACCGCGCGCTTCCAGGAGTACCTGAGGATCCGCAGCATCCATCCCGAGCCCGACTATGGTAAGGACGAGCATGATGCAGCCGCAGCGCCCTCCCCCACTGAGCCCCCTCTCCCTCCACTGAGCCCCCCTCTCCCTCCCCCCCCTGCTGCTGAGTAATGGACTCTGTACAAAGCTCATCCCAGCCGGGGAAAGTTCAGCACTCAGCAGGAAGCCACTTGTGGAAGGAACGGCTGCCTCTTAAAGGTGCAGCAACCCTAAAAAAAACCTTTTCATTTATTGGTCACGAATATTTAGGTGAACGTTCCGTGAGATCCGACATCGGGATCTACTCACCCCGGAAATCCATTTGCTGTCAAATCCTAACAAGAAACTTCTCTGATGTTTTGCCTTCCCCGGTTTCCACATCATTCAGTATTCAGAGTGAGCGCAGGTTCACCTATGTACCAACATTCCTTGTGTCTCAAACGCTCCCCCCTCCCAGACACTGCAGCTCACAGTGAGAGGGTTTCAGCAACAGAGGCAGTGCTGTCAATCTAGAAAGCAGTGGGCGGGACTAGTTGTAGTCAGGTGCTGATTGGCAAGCTAACGTGACAATGCTGATTGCCGCACCCCCACAACATCTTCTCCCCCCACTGTAATGCAAGCAGGAATAGGTGGGTGACAACTCTGCTTCAGGATTTCAGGAGCAGTGCAGCATAGTTGTCACCCCATCACTGCAATTGGTGACCTCAGTGGCAGGATCAGCAGGTATTAGTGTGACTTTGCAGGGGATCAGGGAACACAATAGGTACAGATGATTAGTTGCTGCAACACATATTCTTTAATAAAAGGCCATTTAAAGGGGTTTTTACTTCCCGTATTACAGATGGAATCAGACGCTTCCTGTTCAAGATGGCGGAAGAGATCGGCCTGGAGAGCAGAACGCTGGAGGTCGGTACGCTGAGCAAGAAAAACCCTCAGTCCTCATTTACCAAAGTCTCCGAAGAGTCAGATGTCGTTCTTCACATTTCATTAAATCTTCTCATCCCAGTTCTGTATATGCCTGCAGCAGACTGATGACTGGGGGAGGGGAGACGGAGGAAATGCTTCCTCCTGCCTGCAGCAGTCTGATCACCGGGGGAGGGGAGACGAGGAAATGCTTCCTCCTGCCTGCAGCAGTCTGATCACTGGGGGAGGGGAGACTGAGGAAACGCTTCCTCCTGCCTGTAGCAGACTGATCACTGGGGGAGGGGAGACTGAGGAAACGCTTCCTCCTGCCTGTAGCAGACTGATCACTGGGGGAGGGGAGACTGAGGAAACGCTTCCTCCTGCCTGTAGCAGACTGATCACTGGGGGAGGGGAGACTGAGGAAATGCTTCCTCCTGCATGCAGCAGACTGATGACATCATCTCACTGACTGGAGCTGAAGGTCGGCTATGTAATGATAATAGGAGGAGGGTTTCTGAACGATGACCCTGTTGCCCTCTATGGTGACATGTTCGGGGTTTGTTCATGGAGACGGGGACAGGTGATGACAGGTTCTCTTTATGACTCTGATATTTGGCAATATGTCGTCTTTCGTAGTTTGTTCCAGGAAAGCCGATCTTCATCCTCACCTGGCCGGGGACGCAGCCTCACCTCAAGTCCGTCATCCTGAATTCTCATACAGATGTGGTTCCCGTGTTTGAGGTGAGGGTTATCGGAGGG
>NW_017307016.1:138027-148082 GCF_000935625.1 Nanorana parkeri
GGGTTGTGGTTTTAAATATGAATTTTCTTTAAAATAAATATAACAAAAATAATGATCATTTCTGGTGTTTCAGGAATTCTGGACGTTTCCTCCGTTCTCGGCCCACAAAGATGAAGATGGGAACATCTACGCAAGAGGGACCCAGGACATGAAATCCGTCACTATCCAGTAAGCCAGTAGCGGGGTGATGGCGGTGGAAGGGGAGGGGTTTGTTACAGGTGGAATGGGAGGGGTTTGGTGCAGGTGAGGAGAGTGGGGTGCTGGTAGAAGAGGCAGGGCTTGATGAGGAGGGTGGAGTGGGGTGCTGGTAGAAGAGGCGGGGCTTGGTGCAGGTGGGGAGGGTGGAGTGGGGTGCTAGTAGAAGAGGTGGGACTTGGTGCAGGTGAGGAGGGTGGAGTGGGGTGCTGGCAGAAGAGGCGGGGTTTGGTGCAGGTGAGGGGGGTCGAGTGAGGTGCTAGTAGAAGAGGTGGGACTTGGTGCAGGTGAGGAGGGTGGAGTGGGGTGCTGGCAGAAGAGGCGGGGTTTGGTGCAGGTGAGGGGGGTCGAGTGAGGTGCTAGTAGAAGAGGTGGGACTTGGTGCAGGTGAGGAGGGTGGAGTGGGGTGCTGGCAGAAGAGGCGGGGTTTGGTGCAGGTGAGGGGGGTCGAGTGAGGTGCTAGTAGAAGAGGTGGGACTTGGTGCAGGTGAGGAGGGTGGAGTGGGGTGCTGGCAGAAGAGGCGGGGTTTGGTGCAGGTGAGGGGGGTCGAGTGAGGTGCTAGTAGAAGAGGTGGGACTTGGTGCAGGTGAGGAGGGTGGAGTGGGGTGCTGGCAGAAGAGGCGGGGTTTGGTGCAGGTGAGGGGGGTCGAGTGAGGTGCTAGTAGAAGAGGTGGGACTTGGTGCAGGTGAGGAGGGTGGAGTGGGGTGCTGGCAGAAGAGGCGGGGTTTGGTGCAGGTGAGGGGGGTCGAGTGAGGTGCTAGTAGAAGAGGTGGGACTTGGTGCAGGTGAGGAGGGTGGAGTGGGGTGCTGGCAGAAGAGGCGGGGTTTGGTGCAGGTGAGGGGGGTCGAGTGAGGTGCTAGTAGAAGAGGTGGGACTTGGTGCAGGTGAGGAGGGTGGAGTGGGGTGCTGGCAGAAGAGGCGGGGTTTGGTGCAGGTGAGGGGGGTCGAGTGAGGTGCTAGTAGAAGAGGTGGGACTTGGTGCAGGTGAGGAGGGTGGAGTGGGGTGCTGGCAGAAGAGGCGGGGTTTGGTGCAGGTGAGGGGGGTCGAGTGAGGTGCTAGTAGAAGAGGTGGGACTTGGTGCAGGTGAGGAGGGTGGAGTGGGGTGCTGGCAGAAGAGGCGGGGTTTGGTGCAGGTGAGGGGGGTCGAGTGAGGTGCTAGTAGAAGAGGTGGGACTTGGTGCAGGTGAGGAGGGTGGAGTGGGGTGCTGGCAGAAGAGGCGGGGTTTGGTGCAGGTGAGGGGGGTCGAGTGAGGTGCTAGTAGAAGAGGTGGGACTTGGTGCAGGTGAGGAGGGTGGAGTGGGGTGCTGGCAGAAGAGGCGGGGTTTGGTGCAGGTGAGGGGGGGGGAGTGGGGTGCTAGTAGAAGAGGCGGGGTTTGGTGCAGGTGAGGGGGGTGGAGTGGGGTGCTAGTAGAAGAGGCGGAGCTTGGTGCAGGTGGTCCTCTGTCTCCATCTCTCTCTCTTCCCGCTCTTCATAGACCATCTCCTTCCATTCTGTAGGTATCTGGAAGCTGTGCGTCAGCTGAAGGCTGAGGGGGTTCGGTTCCCGCGTACCATCCACCTGACCATGGTCCCAGGTACATTGGGGGTGACATGGCGGAGACGGGGGCGGGGTTACATGTGGGCACATCTCTATTACACGGCACGAACAGCTACTCGCCTCCAGTACTGAACTACCTCGGGAAATGGCAGAATTTACTAACTTCTATTTCTACTACAGACGAAGAGATTGGGGGTCACACCGGGATGGAAATCTTTGCGGAACACCCCGAATTCCGAGCACTGAACCCCGGAATTACCCTCGATGAAGGTGACAGCGACCTCTCCTGTACATGGGTGTTCTTTCCTTTCTCTCTCCCGCTCTATTTCTTTCTTGATTCATCTTTTTGTCTTTTTGTTTCTCTTTGTTTTCCGTTATTCTTCCTTTCTCCTCTCTCTCATTCTCTCTCTCTCTTGCTCTTGCTCGCTCTCTCTCTCTCTCTCTCTCTCACTCTCTCTCTCTCTTGCTCTTGCTCGCTCTCTCTCTCTCTCTCTCTCTCACTCTCTCTCTCTCTTGCTCTTGCTCGCTCTCTCTCTCTCTCTCTCTCTCACTCTCTCTCTCTCTTGCTCTTGCTCGCTCTCTCTCTCTCTCTCTCTCTCACTCTCTCTCTCTCTTGCTCTTGCTCGCTCTCTCTCTCTCTCTCTCTCTCACTCTCTCTCTCTCTTGCTCTTGCTCGCTCTCTCTCTCTCTCTCTCTCTCACTCTCTCTCTCTCTTGCTCTTGCTCGCTCTCTCTCTCTCTCTCTCTCTCACTCTCTCTCTCTCTTGCTCTTGCTCGCTCTCTCTCTCTCTCTCTCTCTCACTCTCTCTCTCTCTTGCTCTTGCTCGCTCTCTCTCTCTCTCTCTCTCTCACTCTCTCTCTCTCTTGCTCTTGCTCGCTCTCTCTCTCTCTCTCTCTCTCACTCTCTCTCTCTCTTGCTCTTGCTCGCTCTCTCTCTCTCTCTCTCTCTCATTCTCTCTCTCTCTCTCATTCTCTCTCTCTCTTGCTCTTGCTCGCTCACCCCTCTCTCTCTCTCTCTCTCTGACTCTTTTGCTTCTCTTTCCAGGTCTGGCGAACCCCTCGGATGAGTTCAGCGTGTTCTATGGAGAGAAGTGTGTGTGGTGTAAGTCTTCTTTCCTTTCATTACTAATCCATCAAATAGTTAACAAAGTTAAACAAAGACAGTTTGTGGCGGACGCTCTCCTCCGGATGTTGCTGAACTCGCACAGACTGATGTTGATTCTAAACACTTCTGAATAAAAATTAATTACAATGTATATCAATGAGGGGAACACTAAAACCTGGAGCAAGATCCTCACTGTGCCTCCCCCTCCCCCCTCATAGCTCCATATAATATTCAGATGTTTTCTAGACAAGGGAAGGGGGAAAGATGTTCAAAGTTAAGAGAAATAATACTTTATTCTGAATGTAAATAGTGTGAGTAATAAGGAGGGGGAGGGGCAGTTGTAATGGGGCCCCCTGATGTAAGGGGCCCAGGGATAGTGTCTCCCTCAGCAGCCTATAGAAATGCTTAATACTTAATTATCACACAATGTAACTTAATGTTATCAAAATGATCTTTTGCATATCAATCTGAAGCTAGAATGATTTCCTAAACATTGCAGGGTAGGTGTTATCGCCTCCTTCTTTTACCCCCAACAAGCATTTAAAGGAGAGCTATGGGGCAAGTGTTTTTCCCACTAGTTCTCCTAAGGGGTCACAGGAGGACATATACTAACCTCCTCCTGTGACCCACAGCTCAGTATATAGCAAAACCGGCGCGTTCCGGGACGGATCCCGACATTGCTGTCGAGATCCACCCAGCTGCGTGAGTGACAGCTGGCTCTGCCTATCTAGAGGCAGAGCCAGCCGTACCCGCCCCCGTCCGTTCCGCCAGTCAGCGCTGGAAGGATCGGAGCGGGGGAATCCCTGCAGGGAGCCGTGAGTGACAGTCACGGCTCTCTACAGGGAGATGATCGAGAAGTGAGCGAGCGCCGGTATGCGTTCTCTCACTTCCTGATCTATTGAGCCGACCTGTGACGGTCTCATTGCCACACGTCGGCTCCAACTATGAGTGAAAATCACCCCCCTCATAGTCCTCCTTTTAACCCTTGCAGTGTGGGCAGTGGGGCCCTTCAAGGGGTTTTTTATGTCTCGTGCCCGGGGTTGGGCTTTAATAAGGATTAATTGGCTGAAAACAATCATGTGATGAGAATTATTTCGCTGTAACATGTTCTAGTGTTTCTACCAATGCGCTCGTCTGCTCATCTTCTTATAATGGAGATTGATCCGACTTTCTGCTTCCTGGATCCGCAGGGATAACCGTCCATTGCAGAGGAGACCCCGGACACGGCTCCCGGTTCATAGAGAACACCGCCGCCTCCAAACTCGTGAGTTTCCTTCTCTCTTTATTGTAAAGTGTATGTCTGGGCAAAATAAAGAAGCCATATTCATTATGTCTGTGCAATGCATTTCCCAATTTATATTTATATTTATAAACTATCCTCCGAGCTGTGCGGATATATGCCAAAACCAACGTTCTCTAGTTGTTGCTTTACAAGGTAAAGTATTTTTAAATGTTTTGTTTCTGTAGTGTCGCCTTATGGCCACCAGATGGCGATGAGATACATGGAAAATAAATACATATTCCCTGTTCTCCTTTTAGCTCCATCTTGTGGCCATAATGTGATATTACATGTAAAACATTTCAAAATGTATTGAACTAATTAAATAAACTAAAGAACATTTCTTTTTGGCAAACATTCACACAGAACGAACATTCAGAGACATTCACGGGGCAAATGGACCGGCAAATTGTTTATAAATCAGCCCCCTTGAAGTGTATAGCAATGATAATAATGCCAAATAACTTGGTCCAGTATAAATCACCTTCACATTACATAATCGCTTTGATTGTAATAAATGACAGGTAAATACTCTCCGATTTGACTTTCATATAGTGGTCATGTGACCGCTATTCAATCTACTTTCCAGTGCAATTCCTAATAGCCAATCGGATCTCCTTTCACTGATTTGGTTACAGTAACTTTAAAGGAGAAGTATGAGGTGAGTGCTTTTCACTCACCTCATAGTTCTAGCCGACCTGTGACAATGAGACTGTCACAGGTCGGCTCAGTAGATCGGGAGGTGAGCGAACACATACCGGGTTCGCTCGCCTCTCGATCCTGTCACGGCTCTCTGCCGTGACAGGGGGAGGGGCTGGATTCCCCCCTCCCCGATCCTCCAGCGCTGACTGGCGGAACGGACGGGGGAGAGGGCGGGTACAGCTGGCTCTGCCTCTAGATTGACAGCTGGCTCTGCCTCTCACGCAGCTGGGCGGATCCCGTCATCTACGTCGGGATCCGCTCCGGCGTCTCAGTATACCGCGAGCTGTAGCTCCCTATATACTGAGCTTAGGGTGACGGGAGGACGCTAGTTTGTGTCCTCCCGTTACCCTAAGGAGAACTACGGGGGAAAAACACTGACCTCGTAGTTCTCCTTTTAAAGGTGATTGGTTGTTGGAGGTGACCCCGCTCCTTCTGCAGGATGATAACGTGTAACTTTCCACCAATTGGATGCTTTTCATGTCACTAATATTCATTTCTTCCTGCTTTCCAGCATTCCGTCATTAACCGTTTCCTGGAACTGAGAGAGAAGGAGAAGAGGAGGTAACTCTTTCTTTGTCATCTGACCGGTGCCAGAGTCGGTTGCGCCAGCGAGCGTTTTGTGCAGCCAATCCCGTGCAGGGCAGAGCTGAACCAATCAGATACTTTATATGTGACATCATTAGACTCTGTGTTATGTGTCAGGCTGTGCAGTCAGGTCGGAGTTCAGAGGATCGGCTCCAGGCAAACAGTGTCACTCTGCACTGTGCTTGTTGTGTATGCAATGTGTGCGGGGATCGGCGCGGTCTACTAAATTCTCTTAAAGTGACCCTGTCCCCAATATGCTGACATAGATAAAAGCAATCCATCCTATAGAAGGATAAGCTTAACTCTGACCTCCGTCCTCCCCTTCAGTCTTCTATCTGCCCTCCGTCCTTCCCTTCAGTCTTCTATCTGCCCTCCGTCCTTCCCTTCAGTCTTCTATCTGCCCTCCGTCCTTCCCTTCAGTCTTCTATCTGCCCTCCGTCCTTCCCTTCAGTCTTCTATCTGCCCTCCGTCCTTCCCTTCAGTCTTCTATCTGCCCTCCGTCCTTCCCTTCAGTCTTCTATCTGCCCTCCGTCCTTCCCTTCAGTCTTCTATCTGCCCTCCGTCCTTCCCTTCAGTCTTCTATCTGCCCTCCGTCCTTCCCTTCAGTCTTCTATCTGCCCTCCGTCCTTCCCTTCAGTCTTCTATCTGCCCTCCGTCCTTCCCTTCAGTCTTCTATCTGCCCTCCGTCCTTCCCTTCAGTCTTCTATCTGCCCTCCGTCCTTCCCTTCAGTCTTCTATCTGCCCTCCGTCCTTCCCTTCAGTCTTCTATCTGCCCTCCGTCCTT
Organism: Nanorana parkeri; assembly: GCF_000935625.1. NCBI lineage: Eukaryota > Metazoa > Chordata > Amphibia > Anura > Dicroglossidae > Nanorana > Nanorana parkeri. The sequence goes on from NW_017307016.1 coordinate 144,219, forward strand.
CCCTTCAGTCTTCTATCTGCCCTCCGTCCTTCCCTTCAGTCTTCTATCTGCCCTCCGTCCTTCCCTTCAGTCTTCTATCTGCCCTCCGTCCTTCCCTTCAGTCTTCTATCTGCCCTCCGTCCTTCCCTTCAGTCTTCTATCTGCCCTCCGTCCTTCCCTTCAGTCTTCTATCTGCCCTCCGTCCTTCCCTTCAGTCTTCTATCTGCCCTCCGTCCTTCCCTTCAGTCTTCTATCTGCCCTCCGTCCTTCCCTTCAGTCTTCTATCTGCCCTCCGTCCTTCCCTTCAGTCTTCTATCTGCCCTCCGTCCTTCCCTTCAGTCTTCTATCTGCCCTCCGTCCTTCCCTTCAGTCTTCTATCTGCCCTCCGTCCTTCCCTTCAGTCTTCTATCTGCCCTCCGTCCTTCCCTTCAGTCTTCTATCTGCCCTCCGTCCTTCCCTTCAGTCTTCTATCTGCCCTCCGTCCTTCCCTTCAGTCTTCTATCTGCCCTCCGTCCTTCCCTTCAGTCTTCTATCTGCCCTCCGTCCTTCCCTTCAGTCTTCTATCTGCCCTCCGTCCTTCCCTTCAGTCTTCTATCTGCCCTCCGTCCTTCCCTTCAGTCTTCTATCTGCCCTCCGTCCTTCCCTTCAGTCTTCTATCTGCCCTCCGTCCTTCCCTTCAGTCTTCTATCTGCCCTCCGTCCTTCCCTTCAGTCTTCTATCTGCCCTCCGTCCTTCCCTTCAGTCTTCTATCTGCCCTCCGTCCTTCCCTTCAGTCTTCTATCTGCCCTCCGTCCTTCCCTTCAGTCTTCTATCTGCCCTCCGTCCTTCCCTTCAGTCTTCTATCTGCCCTCCGTCCTTCCCTTCAGTCTTCTATCTGCCCTCCGTCCTTCCCTTCAGTCTTCTATCTGCCCTCCGTCCTTCCCTTCAGTCTTCTATCTGCCCTCCGTCCTTCCCTTCAGTCTTCTATCTGCCCTCCGTCCTTCCCTTCAGTCTTCTATCTGCCCTCCGTCCTTCCCTTCAGTCTTCTATCTGCCCTCCGTCCTTCCCTTCAGTCTTCTATCTGCCCTCCGTCCTTCCCTTCAGTCTTCTATCTGCCCTCCGTCCTTCCCTTCAGTCTTCTATCTGCCCTCCGTCCTTCCCTTCAGTCTTCTATCTGCCCTCCGTCCTTCCCTTCAGTCTTCTATCTGCCCTCCGTCCTTCCCTTCAGTCTTCTATCTGCCCTCCGTCCTTCCCTTCAGTCTTCTATCTGCCCTCCGTCCTTCCCTTCAGTCTTCTATCTGCCCTCCGTCCTTCCCTTCAGTCTTCTATCTGACCTCCATCCTCCCCTCCAGTCTTGCACAGTTGTCCCGGCTCCTCTTCCTCTGATGTCACTGCACACTGGGAGCTCCTCACAATGTACATTAGAAGCTGCAGATAGAGGCCCGCCTCATTTCCTGCCTGGAGGACGCCCAGCATCATCTAGCTCTTTCCTTCCCAGCCTGACTGTCCCTGGCCCCGCCCCTTTCATTAATTGGATTTCCGTTCTTCAATCATGGATTACATGGAAATTACAGCCTGCCTAGGAACACCCACACTCCTCCAGACTCCAAGTGAGCACCCCCCCCCCCCCCCACAGCCCGGGGGGGGGGGGGGGGGGGGGGGCAGGTGCAGGGAAGGCAAAGCATAAGAAGGGTATGCAGTCAAAATGCTAAAGATTGTACAATTATTTTGGGTCCCCGATAACTTTCAGGCTGAAGTCTCCCCTTTTATTGGGAACATTGTGACAGGTTATCTATATATAACGATCTCCCCCATTCATTGTCGGTATTTGTCCCCCCCACACATGACTCCCGTTATGTCTCAGATTGCAGTCCAGTCCCGGCCTCACACTCGGAGACGTCACCACCGTCAACATGACCAAAGTGAACGGAGGGGTCTCCTGCAATGTGATTCCCACCGAAATGTCGGCGACCTTTGACCTCCGCATCCCTCCGACCGTCAACTTACAGGTAGGGTGGCGACACTTCCCCTCCAGGACTCCCTTCTCCTGTCCTTCTCACCGGTGAAGGGAGGAGTAGGAACGTTTCTGTTGCCATAGCGACCGCGTACAATTCAGTCTGATCGGCTGGTGGCTTCATCGTTCCAATATTCCCTTCAATAGATTCCGTCATCGTTTTACAATCACTTGTGATCCCTCCCAGCCGATATCTTAGAAGTTGGGTGACCATAAGAAGCGATTGGACGGGCTGGGGGAATGTTCCTTCACTTTCTACGGGTCTGGCGGGTCTGGGACGTGTTTGGTGTTTTACAACGCGCAGAAAAGCAAACATTGGAATGAGCTCATCGTGAAGCCCAGTTCTGGTTTCGGCTGACGATCGTTTGGATTGATTTAAAAGTATCAAACGTTGCAAATTGGAAGAAAAATATTTTCGGACACAACAGGAAGTTCAAACTTTGAAACATTTTGTGTGTTTGTGGCCAATTTTCCTGCCATCTTTGGGGATTTCACAAAGGAAAAGTTTAAAATGTTCCATCTGTAGTGCCCGATATTCAAAGCTGAGGGACTCCGTGATAAGATTCACATGAGGTCCGATGTATCAACGTCTTCTCCTCCTCCGCAACAAATCAGATTAAAACCTGCACTGAGTGCTGGATGCTGATTGGCTGAGGGAGATCCCATCACTTCTTTTCAGGATCGCAGTACTACGTTGAGCTCTGCCGTTGATACAGAAGAGTTACAACTGAACTCCAGACACAAAACCTTTCATGTAAAGTGTCCGCGAACTCCGTATACTAATATGAGGCAAATAGTTTTGATGTAATGAAAAACAATGTGTAAATATCTATGTTTAATAAGCGGTCACATGACTGTTATTGGGAGCTGCGTCCCGGAGTCCCGGGCTCTGAGGGGGTGGAGACACCTTGGGATGATCAGCAGCTTCTGCCAACAACGCATATCCCAGCGACTGTCACCCAAACTGTACCGGGCTGGGTGGAGGCGTGGGTCAGCGGAAGGCTGACCACAGGAGCACAGGCATGCCAAGGTGTCGCCACAGCGTCCTGTAGCTCCAAAGTTGAAGGCAGAGACAGAATCCATCCCCTCATCCCAAAGGAAGGGGGCTGGCAGGACCACCAGCTGTGAGTGTGTAGTGTTATTTTAGCACTTTCTAGACAAGACCAGTCACCCTGCACAAGGAGAGAGAGCAGCAGTGACCGGTCTTTATTACAGGAGGGGGCGGAGACGAGACCAGTCACCCTGCACAAGGAGAGAGCAGCAGTGACCGGTCTGTATTACAGGAGGGGGCGGAGACGAGACCAGTCACCCTGCACAAGGAGAGAGCAGCAGTGACTGGTCTTTATTACAGGAGGGGGCGGAGACAAGACCAGTCACCCTGCACAAGGAGAGAGAGCAGCAGTGACCGGTCTTTATTACAGGAGGGGGCGGAGACGAGACCAGTCACCCTGCACAAGGAGAGAGCAGCAGTGACCGGTCTTTATTACAGGAGGGGGCGGAGACGAGACCAGTCACCCTGCACAAGGAGAGAGGAGCAGTGACTGGTCTTTATTACAGGAAGTTCCGAGTCTCACAGATCTGGAAGACATACACAAAGCTCTCTGAGATTCAGGAAGAACACACAGGTCTCTGGTACGATATTTTTGGGGGTCTGTGTTGCATTTGATGACCAGGTGAACTCCAGCTGTCCTTTTCCTAGAGCAGTTTGGATCAGACATCAGATTTTATTTTGTTCCGGCTCATGAAAAGCTCCCAATGAAATGATTCCGCCGTATTTCCCTGAATGTCGCTTCTCTCCCTGCAGGAGTTTGAGTCCCAGATCGAGGGATGGTGCCGTGGTGCTGGTGATCAGGTGACCTGGGAGTACCACCAGGTGAGTGCACCTCAGGGGG
>NW_017307016.1:148348-151039 GCF_000935625.1 Nanorana parkeri
GGCCGGGGGGGTGGGGGGGGGGGGGGGGGGGGGGGGGGGGGGGGGGGGGGGTTGGGGACACTTTGGTGGTCACAGGTGAGATATCCCATGGAGGCAATATACCGGCAATGCTGCCCGTGTGCAGCTGTCTCCCAAACCTCAGCGCTGTCAGAACCTCCTGATGTGGGATGGGGGGGTGTGCAGTAGCTGACAGCCAGGAAGAGGAGACTCTGACACCCCCGGATCCTCTCAGTGGACGGACGGAACATTTAAAGGACAGTTTCACTATCAGTGGATGTCTCACCTGCCGTCTTGGTACTTTGTCACGATCACACGGCTGGAAACAATGTAACACTGTAATGGAGCGCTGAGAGTCAATGTGTCTTTATTCTCCACAGAAATGTATGAATGAGAGGATCACAACCCCGGATGACAGCAACCCTTGGTGGAAAGCGTTCAGCGACCCCTGCAAGGAGCTGTGAGTAGAAAGATCAGAGAGCCCCACAAACTGCATTTCATTCCCTTATTGGTGGACTTATAAACAATTCGCACAGCCATGCGTCCTCCGAAATTCCATGCACATTCGTTCTGTGTGAACAGGGCAGCCATCAGGGGGGTACAGCCGATACTCATGTAAGGGGCCTGGGCAGCCCCGCCCGGGTCCCTTATATGACTAACGGCCGACGGTGAAGGGCGAGGAGGCGGAGGCCTGGCCCTAGCAGGGGCCTCATCAGCGACGCTGCTCGTCTGATGTCGGACTGGCCGGAAGTGACGTCACCGGTCTGGCGGCAGACGAGGCCACGTGTGCAGGTAAGAGTTGCTAGGAAGGAAGGAAGGAAAGGAGGGATGCAGCCCTGACCAGCCCACCTGAGACCCCTTCAGAGCCCACGATAGACAGTCTCAGATGGGCTGTGCAGCATCTATGGTGGGCTCTGCAGGGTCACTCTCAGGTGGGTGGGGGGCCCGGCCTAAAGCCGTGTAAGTGGCCCCAACATTTCTGATGGCTGCCCTTTGTGTGAATAGGAGGCAATAAATGAAGGTTGGTATATTTTCCTTCCAGGTCGCATATTATATCAGCTATGGCCACTAGATGGCACTGAGGAGCATAGAAAAGTATTTATTTCCTTAGCTCCATCTAGTGGCCATAATGTGGCATTACGTTAGATTACATTCGACCTGGAAGGACAATATTTGGCTCCTCGTTTTGGCTCCGTCCCTGCGGAACAAATGTACATGCAATTTTTGGTTTATAAATACACCCCCACCAGAGTGTACATCTACCCTAAGCAGCTCACAGAATATATAAAAGGATGAGAGCGCCCCCAGTCTAGAACAAGTCCAGTAAAAGATTTTTTTATTTGTCACTGCAAGAGGTCGGAAGATACAACCAGCACGTTTTCAGGGGCTCGGAAACCCCTCTTCATCGGGGGCATATGCGCTGGCAGTGATTGATAGTTGGAGATGATACCGGGCAGGTAATTGTAGGGAATGAAGGTTTCCTGTCTGCAGCACCTGATATGTCTGACAGGGAAAAAAAAAACCTTTTACATAACCGCACAAAGAATGCACCGGAAGGGAAGGGAGGAAGGGAGGAGATGATACTGTGCCAATACTTATTCATATTCCTATGAGCAGAGAGAGGTGACACCGGATGCTGCAAAGCGGCACAAATGAAAGCCGGTGTCACTCTGCTGAGAGAATAGGCGACAGTATTTGTATTGAGCGGAGTTCAGTCTGAAATCCTTGATTCCGATGCTTTGATTTTTAGGGGTTTGAAGCTGAAGCCGGAGATCTTTCCCGCGGCCACTGACAGCCGTTACGTTCGGACGGTGAGTACAGAGGAAGCGTCTCCTTTGCTTAAAGAAGAACTCCGGGCATAACCAGCCTGTCTGCTCTACCGCAGCAAGGATGGTATGTCCCTTGGTATCCTCACATCCAATACACTGAATAGGACGTGATGACTCCGGGACCATAGACCGATGGAACGGAGGGGGAGCCAGGCAGCAGGGAGCGCTCTAACAGCCGGCCGGCTCCTAGTTTCAGGTGAGTATAACTTTTTTATTTTCCTCCCTAGATGAAAACAAGCACTTAACCCTCGAGGTGCGGGGGTAGCCCTACTGCAAGGGTTAATAATAATGATGCCCGGAGTTCTTCTTTACAGTGGCTGAATGCCGGGTCACCCTCGTTATGGGTCTCATCACGGGTGTATTGTAAAGCTGCCTTACACACGGTCCGGACCAGCAATGGCTTCGCCCATCATCAAGATGTGACACACCGGCATCCAGCCCATTCTACCTGGGAGGCGGCTCGCACCTCATGCCGCCTCCTGTTCTTTTTATCACCTCTCCTCCTCATTGTGTTTCTCATCTCATCTGCAAGATGGCCGCCTCCTAAGTCATGCGACACTAACCCCGCCCTCTTTGCTCCCCCCTCTACCCAGGCCGGTTACAATGCCCTCGGCTTCTCCCCCATGAACAACACCCCCATCTTGCTGCACGATCACAATGAGTATCTGAACGAGGGCGTCTTCCTGCGCGGGATCGAGATCTATAAACGCATCATCCCGTCTCTGGCCGCCGTCGCCCCGCTGGACGGGGAACAGGAACACTAGAGGATGCGGGGCCGACCGTGATTGGGCACCGACTGGGGGGGACGATGTCTACAACAAAATGGCCGCACTCAGGGACTGATGTCCAACTCCCGAGGACACGA
>NW_017307016.1:152410-152740 GCF_000935625.1 Nanorana parkeri
CCCCAGGGCCTCATGCCCAACTCCGGGGGCCACGGGGGGGGGGGGGGGGCGATTTACTTAAAACCAAATCTAACCTCAGGGCTCCTCCCTCACGAGGACCATCACGTAGAATTCGGATGATGTAAAAGACGGAGGATAAGATTTCGGGACCTATAAGGACAGAAGATGAATCTCGTGGTTCTTATATTGTTGGTACATTTCCTTGCAGCGCTGGGGTACTGCATTCAATTCCCAGTGAGAACATCAGACGCATGATGGGCGGTGTGTATGGGGATCGTTCTGGCTATCCTGCACGGGATCGAGATCTATAAACGCATGATCAGAATATAT
>NW_017307016.1:153971-154404 GCF_000935625.1 Nanorana parkeri
CGCACCCGGGTGACACCATTGCAGGGGTGACACCAAAATGACTGACAGTCATCTTGGTGTCACCCCCATCTAAAAAGTCGGCCACTCAGTCATGGACCGAGACCGAGGCAGTGTCAGGAGAGAGGAGGGGACCCGGCGGGATGAGGTTCCCTCCTCTCTCTGTCATCACCAAGGGGACACTGAACTATCATTAAAGGAGAACTACGAGGGGGAGGGGCTTTTCACTCACCTCATAGTTCTAGCCGACCTGTGACAATGAGACTGTCGCAGGTCGGCTCAGTAGATCGGGAGGTGAGCGAACACATACCGGCGTTCGCTCACCTCTCGATCCTGTCACAGCTCTCTGCCATGACAGGGGGAGGGGCTGGATTTCCCTGCTCCGATCTGCCAGCGCTGACTGGGGGAACGGACGGGGGGGGGGCGGGTACAGCTG
>NW_017307016.1:154612-157636 GCF_000935625.1 Nanorana parkeri
GCCAGGGCTGACTGTGGGAACGGACGGGGAGGGGGCGGGTACAGCTGGCTCTGCCTCTAGATAGGCAGAGCCAGCTGTCACTCACGCAGCTGGGCGGATCCAGGCATAATTGTCGGGATCGGCTGCGGCGTCTCAGTATACGGCGAGCTGTAGCTCCCTATATACTGAGCTTAGGGTGACGGGAGGATGCTAGTTTGTGTCCTCCCGTGACCCTAAGGAGAACTATGGGGAAAAGCCCTGACCTCGTAGTTCTCCTTTAAACAATAACAACTGGGTGGAGTCGGCCGTGACATCGCGGCCGGCTCCGCCCAGTTGTTATTCATTGGCCGGGACCTGCTAGAAGACTCTGGCAGGTGCAGGTGCAGGCCAATAGGAAACAGTTGGGCTAGTCACTGCTAGCTCCGCCCCAATTTTTTTTTTTTATAATTTTTTTTTAAAGCTTTATTTTTTTATTTAACGATTTATTTACATTTTTTTATTTTTTTTTTTTAATCAGTGTTTTCACTCACTGCCGCACGGCCCCCATCTGAATATATGTGAATAGGGGAGGACGGCAGCGAGCGAGCTGCCGGAGCTTCGGCTCAGCCGATCCAGACGTTGTATACATACGCTGAGTCGAAGTCCTTCTGCACTTTGGCTCAGCTGACCGATGTACGGCGGCGATCAGCCATACAAGCCAGAAGTGAATAGCCGAATCAGCGTTGGGCTCACCTCACTTCAGGTGGGTTATTCGCTCGGCTGCCTCGGGCCCCTACGTGAATAACCACCTTTAGTTTCCCAGCGCCAGCTGGACTTATAACGAGCCGAGGTCGGCCATGTTGCATCCGAGAGATCCCAACCACGAAGACTTCGATGGAAAGGAGGAGCTGGCAATGACACGAAATGAAAGGCCGACCCATCCGAGGAGCCGAATGACTAGAAAAACAGCAACCGCCCCGATCTCAGGTTCATTCATTAATAATTAAGTATATATGCCTCCAGATCATCCCAACTGAGAGAACACGGCACAGACATTGTGGGAGGGGCAGAGACACAAACTACTGGGGGGAAATCTCACCATTGTGGGAGGGGCAGAGACACAAACTACGGGGGGAAATCTCACCATTGTGGGAGGGGCAGAGACACAAACTACTGGGGGAAATCTCACCATTGTGGGAGGGGCAGAGACACAAACTACTGGAGGAAATCTCACCATTGTGGGAGGGGCAGAGACACAAACTACTGGGGGAAATCTCACCATTGTGGGAGGGGCAGAGACACAAACTACTGGAGGAAATCTCACCATTGTGGGAGGGGCAGAGACATAAACTACTGGGGGGAAATCTCACCATTGTGGGAGGGGCAGAGACACAATCTCCCTCCGTCTGCAGTGTATAATGAATGGCTGGTGGAAGAGCTGGAAATATTGATTTTGTTACTTGAAATCCCAAAGAGATCTAAGGCCTGGTTCACACCTGACCGTTTTGTAGTGCGTCCTACGCTCGATGAACGCACTACAAAACGGCCCACGCATGAAAAGGTCCCGAAGCGTTTTTGCTGCGTATTGGTCCGTTTTGTAGCGCGTTAGTGCCCATAGACTTCGACGGGAACGGACGAAATCACTGAAATCGCGCATAGAACGTGCGTTCCACACATGTCTACAGAAGACCACTCCCCCAGAGAGCTGTTGGAGAAGCATGCTCTCTGCAAAAAATCCGACACACACAACACAAAGGTCTTTTTAATACAGGAAAGGGAAATGCTGCGTCTCAGGAAGTCTTTTTCATTGGACGCTTGTGGAAAAACAGGAATTCTTCTTCATTGGATACCTCTGTTGTCGCTTCAAAACGCGCGTGCAACGCGCGTTTCTAATGTAAAAAAACGCACTAAAAACGCACATGAAAACGCGCCAAACTCCGGGAAGAAAACGCGCGTGTGACGCGCTTATGCAATACGCACAGGTGTGAACCAGGCCTAAGACTCCGGTAAGTAATTAAAGGAAAACAAACAACAGACTGGACACAAACCATAATCAGTTGTATTGATTTGTTTTACTAAAAATATATATTTGTGTAAGAAAATAATAAATTATAATGAAATCATATACAATATATACAGAGGTGCAGTCACTTCATCTACAATAATACTCTGTAGTTTTGCTTAGATACGTTTTTGGGGGGAAATGACACAAAATATTGAAGGATTTGTCAACGATGTGCAAATGAACAAAACTTGTACAAGAATCGTGTCGGGAGGATGACGATGGGGTATGGGACGGAAGAGGGTGTTGTAAGAAGATATTACCACCTTTCAGGTGTCCGGGTCAACCGAATATGTTGCTAAATATTAGGGATGCACCGATACCACTTTTTTAAGACCGAGAACGAGTACCGATACTTTTGATCAAGTACTCGCAGATACAAATTACCGATACTTTTTCTTAAAGGGACAGGTCACATTTTTTCTGAAGCAATACAAACTAATGCTTTAAGGTCACTTTCTTAATATTATGATTCATGAGATGACGAGGGAGCGTGACGCCGGCATTATGTAACCGGACATCCCGAGAACCGTTATTGTGCGTGCTTGTGCTGTGCGTTATTGTGCGAGGCCAGCTCATGACTAACTAAGGAGATGCAGGGGATGCCTCTTTCTGGAGCCCATTCCACCCTTTCCCTCCATGCATTTCTTGTACATGTTTTCCGACACCCTAGTGAAGGCATGTGCTCTATAAAATACAACACTTAAAGGAGAACTATGAGGCGAGTGAAAATCCCTTATCCTCATAGCTCGAGCCGACCTGTGACAATGAAACTGACACACGTCAGCTCAATAGATCGAACACATACCGTCGCTCGCTCACTTCTCGATCATCTCCCTGCAGAGAGCAGTGACTGTCACTCACGGCTCCCTACAGGAATTCCCCGCGCCGTGACAGGGGAGGGGCTGGATTCCCCCCTCCCCTCTCCGATCTGCCAGCGCTGACTGGCGGAACGGACGTGGGAGGGGGCGGGGACAGCTGGCTCGGCCTCTGGATAGGCAGAG
>NW_017307016.1:157865-160973 GCF_000935625.1 Nanorana parkeri
GGAACGGACGTGGGAGGAGGCGGGTACAGCTGGCTCTGCCTCTGGATAGGCAGAGCCGGCTGTCAGTCACGCAGCTGGGCGGATCCCGGCACAATTGTCGGGATCCGCTTCAGCTGCGGCGTCTCAGTATATAGGGAGCTGTAGCTCGCGATATGCTGAGCCTAGGGTGACGGGAGGATGCTAGTTTGTGTCCTCCCGTTACCCTAAGGAGAACTATGGGGAAAAGCCTTAACCCCATAGTTCTCCTTTAAATCATATATTTGAATCCAGAGTGCCTCCAGGTGGTGCTGGGGCTAAGCCCTGCAGTTCCTGTGCCCACCTGCAGGTGTCTCCAGGCATCCAGGAACTGTTGGGTACCAGACCACCACTGGGTGGTGCTGGAACCTGCAGCTCCCGTGCTCACCTGCGGGGGTCTCCCAGCTGCCAGCACTTAGCCATCACCTGGTGCTTCCTGGGAGGATATTTAAACCCTCCATGCAGTCAGGATGGTGGCTCAGTATCCCGCTATCATTACCTGTTTGCAGTCCTGAACCCCGTTCCCTGTTTGCAGTCCTGTTACCTGTTTGAAGGCCTGATTCCTGCTTGTTGCAGTCCTGTTACCTGTTTGTAGGCCTGATTCCTGCTTGTTGCAGTCCTGTTGGTAACACAAATAAACTGTATATAAACACATACTGCCTTGTACCGGTGTGGTCATACGTGTTTGGTCAAGCTGTGCGGGTGCTGTATACGGTGTGGGGGACACCCGTGCCGGTACCCCTGACCTCAGCTTAATGGATGCAGCTGGAGAACCGGCGATCCCCAAGGCTTTGGTAAGGTGACTTTGCCTCCATGTGTCACTGGCCTTGCGGCCTTTGCGATCAGCAATCACCCTCTTCTGAGTCCACCACGAAGGCTCGATGAAGGGAGTCTCTAATGGAACAACATATGGTCTGATTCCAGTTCCTCCCGACTAGAAAGTAGATGTAAGGGTTGACGGTGCTGTTAAATACCAACCAGTACTGACTAAGAAAAATGAGTTTGATCGGAGGTTCCGTCTTCACGGCCTTAAAGAACGTTAAAAAACGAAAAATGTTTAACGGCAGGACGGATAGGATGAAGACAATGACCGTTATGATGATAATGATGTAGAGTCGCGGAGGGTACTCCTGGTGGTTGGCCCTTCTCACTTTGAGGAGCAAGGTGACGCTGGAAATAACCATGAGCGGTAGACAGATCCCAATGGCGGACACAAAAATCGACACTTCGACCGCCACACATTGCGGCTGCTGATAAATGTAGGCTTCCGGAGCGCACACAAAGACGTCAAGGAGGCCCTCCGTGATGCCAAGGCACCAGAGGACTGCGCACGCCGCAGCAGAAAACTTCTTGGGGCGATGAGTGTGATACCAAAGAGGAAACAGGGCGGAAATGCACCTCTCCACGCTGATGGCCGTCAGGATGTTTTTTCCGGAATAGACCAGGGAGTAATAAAATGTATCCACGAATTGATAGAAAGGACACGCCACTTCCTGTGCGGGAGACAAGCCAAACATATTGCTGATCTGGGCCACCAGCGTCAACGCCACAACTGCTATCAAGAGGGTGTCGGCTGCGGACAGGTTGGCGATGTAAACGGTATACTTGTTCCTCGGGATCCTGAAGCAAAGGTTCCAAAACACAACAATGTTTCCCACCAGGCCGAAGACGCAGATGCCGAGGAAAACGGCGTCTACCGCGTGGAGCTGCAGCTTGTGATCTTCGGTGCACAGCCTGCGGTCTTGCAGTAGGGTGTCATTTACGTCCGTCTCATTTCCGCTGGTGATATTCGTGTCGTCCATTTTATTTCTTGAGCTCGTCAAAGTTATGTGGCGCTTATCTTCTTCGTGCACCTGTGTGAAATATATGACATAGCTAATCAATAAACAGAATTACTTCCTAGGGTAATGCAGTTTATGTATTACTTATATCTAATACACTTATACCGCTCGTGTTTATATTAATATTATTATTATTACATAGTATTTATATAGCGCCAACAGTTTGCGCAGCGCTTTACAATATACGGAAGACATTACAATCACAATACAATACAAGACAAGATGGTAAGGAGGGCCCTGCCCCTGGGGGCTCACAATCTAAAAGGGGAGGGGGAAGTGATACATGAGGAGGTAGCTGTGTGCGGATTGTTTGAGAATGTAACGGTTCAGTGGTTAGGTTGAGGTTTATAAGCTGAAAGGCCAATTTAATTTCTTTTGGTGTCTTTTTTTTTACCCAATGGAAGACTTAAGGGTTGATTCATAAACAATTTGTAGGGCTGTTCGGCCTGTGAATATCTGTAAACGTTTGGTCAGTGCGACTCTATGCCAGAATGAGCATTCGTTAGTGCAATTAATTGTTTAATGTTTTCATGTAATACCCCATTATGGCCACTAGATGGAGACAAATGACCACAGGAAATAGGTTTTTATTTTCTATGCTCATCACCGCCATCTAGTGGCCACAATGATGTACTACATGGGGAAAACATCGAAAAGACATTGCCTTGTAAAGAAATAACTAAAGAACATTCATTTTTGCAGAATGAACATTCACAGAAATTTTTAGCGCAAAGGATAGTTTTTAAATAGACCCCAAAGTGTATGTGAACCCTCAAAGCATACAATATAGAATACCACTCAATGTTGTTCCGTTCATGTGGGTGTTTTATTTTTATCCTTGCTTTTTTCGCAGAAATCTCTTTTCCTTTTGGTCCTGAAAGCCACTTAATGGTGACTACGCTAGCATACACGGTTTTCCTGCATTGTCACCCTGTTTTGCACACTATTGGTTATAGGTACAAGCTTGCACATCAACAGTGCCAGCAAGTTCACCCAACATTGAGCGCCTCCACTATCTTCCATTTCCCCTCATGCCGCCCACCTGTGTGATTGACAGAGGCTCCTCTATAGACACCTTAAAAAAAACAGGTGTGGGACCAGAGGGACCTTGCAGTAGCCCATGCTCCGGTCATGGTGCACTCTAGAATTCATTAGGTAGGTCACACAATGAGCAATTGTTTATGGCACAAACAGGGCTGGATTAGCTATCTCTGCTGCCCCAAGGCCAGGTCAACCCCCCAACGCCCCCCCC
>NW_017307016.1:161147-164753 GCF_000935625.1 Nanorana parkeri
TGCATACATGTGATCTCGGCGAAATCACCAGGATCACTTGTCCACAACAAGCGGCGGCTTCCCGCTGTACATTTACAACTACACGCCCGGCATGTCCCGGGCATCGGGAGATAGGAATCCCACACCCCTGCTGCCACTCTACTCCCTGCTGCCCCAAGGCCGGGCCCTGGTTGGCCTTGTGGAAAATCTGGCCCTGGGCACAAAGTGCGCAGAGCACATGTCATTCAGATAGCCCAGTCCCATCTGTGAACATCTGGTTCAGCCGCAATCCTAGCAGCGATTGCATAATTACAATGACAATTAGGTTTACACCAATAATAGAAGCAACAACAATATTATTACCAACAAAAATTACACACCGGCGCTAATAGTGCAATCGTATGTGAAAACACCCTGCCCTGCCCATATGTCTCTGCTGACTGTGTTAGTCCAAATACTAATAGTAATAAAAACAACATGCAGCCCAATACTAAAAAATGTTTATAGCACATATTATCCATCCAGCAGCAGTGCGGACTGTATAAATACAGTCCCTGAAAATAAGACCTACCCCGAAAATAACACCTAGTTGTGACCATTCCCAGGGCCGGTGGTGGCATAAGGGGGAACTTAAAGAGCCGCGGGAGAGAATCAGCGGTGCCAACTAAGCCGGCGCTAGAGGAAGCGAGGCGGCACCGGAGGGAGCAGAGCCGCATAAGCCGATGCCTCCTCTACAGCGCCGGCTCCTGTCACAGGCGGAGTCATACCAAATGCGCTCCGCCTGTGAGGAATCCTTAGTGAAAGCGCGCTTCGCTCATTCTGGCCAGCGATTGGTTACAAAATTGCTCTTGGAAAGGTACGGCCCTGATCACCCTATTCTTAACTTCGCCATTTTGGATTATTTAATTTGGATTTGTGTTCATTTTGGATTGTTGTACGTTAAAAAATAAAATAGAAGGGGGACAGGGAGCTCCTAGAGACGTCACGGCGAGGTCGCGCTTGACCCGCCCGCCCTTCCCCAGGTTCTATCATTTCACTAGAGCGTGCCCACTTATTTGGCATGCTGACCACAAAATCATGGCACACATCAGGTTGGTATCAGTAGGGGTCATGAAGATTCGGAAACCGAAGTAACTCTGACCACAAATTATAACAGAGATGTACAAATCCCGGGACCTCCGTGTGCTCCTTACACGTGACAACCGCCTCCTAACTTTTGAATTTTTCTCTAGTCTAGTCTTGGAGCCGGAAAAGTATCTGTAATTGCACCGAGCACGGTACTTGGTATCGGTGCGCCCCTAATATATATATATTGTATGTAATAAAGCAGATGGCAGTAGCTGGAGTCAATGTACGAAGCCATGGTGGAAAAATAAGACTCTAATTTACAGGTTGTGATGGACAAATCAGTGGAAAGGCACTCGGATGTTCAAAGTGGATCCGCGATTAACTCCAATTGGCAGCCGGACCGAGAAAATTAAATAATTTGTATGGTTCTGATATCAATGATCAATCCCATGAACACATGTCACCACGGGAGCCCCAGAAAGAAACAAACCAAAATGACACCTGTATGTATTTTCTATAGCCTACAATTTACGCAGCGCTTTACATAGTTGCACATTCACATCAGTCCCAAGGAGCTTACAATCTAAGGTCCCTATCGCACATGCATACACAGGAGCCAATTACCCTTCCAGCGTGTCTTTGCAGTGTGGGAGGAAACTGGAGTACTTAGAGGAGACCCACGCAGGCACAGGGAGAACATGCAAACTCCTTGCAGGCAGTGTCCAGACTGGGATTCGAACCGGGGACCCTCACTGCTAGCCACTGTGCTGCCCAAGTAGCCGAAGACTAGAGCCAGCACACCACCCCCCTAAAATGCCAGATTTGGATGGACTGACCCTTTAAGTAATGAATTAAACAAATTAAATATAATAATGTGCAGTCTGCAGTAGTAAACCTCATGATTCCCCAGCTTCCCTCATTCCAGTGTATAAGATTTTACTTCCATCTTCCAATTGTAATGTCAGCATTGTTTTATGAGCCAAATGTCTTTTTCTAAATGGAGAGTTTGATTGAAATGCTGTGTTCTGGTATTTCTATTCTGGGATATACTGCACTTCAATAACCTGCAGAGCCCGGATCATATAGAATTCTGACTCACCAGCCTCATGCATTGGGTTCTATCATAGTATACATTACAATATACTATACAAGTCAAAGACAAGATAGTAGACCTCACCTGTAATGTGCTGGTTTGGTGACTCCAGGTGATGAAATATATCAGTTCATTCCTTCGCTCTCAGACAGGAAATGCTTTCTGGCAATTAAATTAAATATAGGACTTAAATATGTAGCTGCATGTAAGGGGTGGAGTGACATGATACACGGGCAGAGCTGACTCAGGACTTCAATGGAAATCAGGGGGGGGGGCGCCCCAGTTTTGTCTTGCCTAGGGCAGCCCCAAACCTAAAAACCGGCTCCCTGTTCAGACCTGAGATAACAGTACCTGGAGGTGAAGTCTTCCAGCATTGACTTCCTTTGCAGTGCTGGGAGGTCATGTGACCAAATGCCAAGAGCCACAAAGGAAACTGATGGTGGAAGATGTGTGTTATTATAAACCATGTCCTTGTAGATCAGGCTTACATTGATGAAGAATGGCTGATGCATCAGTTGCTATATAGCAATCCTGCTTCACAAGATACCTTCACCAAACCAGCCACAGCCACCCTTTCTCCTGATTTGGAGAAATATTTCCTCCAATCATAAAACAGGACCTCTATTGCTCTACTACAGTGGGAGGATTGGGGCCGTTATATGTAAGCATTCTATGAAGATGCGTGTCAGCTCAAAGACATTGGGTGACCACCACATGTGGGGCCAAGTAGGCCTCATATTAAGAAGACTCCATGACTCACCTATTGATGGCAGGTGTGTAATATACACTTGGATGTCACCCAGGTCTCAGGTAAAGTTATATACGGGAAAATCAGCTGCAGCACTGAGCGTGTGAAAATGAACCAAGGTAAGCACATAGGAGAGAGAGAGAGGTCCTCCTGGGAAAGTTCAAACACAATGAAGTTTTGTACAACTTGTCGCACATGTCCATCTGTGCACTTCTCCAAGCTGGGGCGCCAGGCAGTGACGAGGCGGGCCGGCGAATGAAAGATTTAAGGGCAGTAATGGGGCGGCCCTGGGGGCCTCAGGCGTAAGGACCCAGCGTGCAGCAGCTTCACATTGCAGAGAGAGAGAGAGACCAGCGGCGTCTGCGACAAGGGTTATTCACAAAGCTGCTGAAGGCAGCCGAGTGAATAACCCACCCGAAGTGAAGTGAGCCGAACGCTGTACAGCTGATTTCAGCCCGTACATCGGCTTGCTTTGGCTGGCTTCGGTTCAGCCAAACACGCTCAGCATGTTTGGCTGAGCCAAAGTGCAGAAGGAGTTCGACTCAGCCGTTCCAACGTCTGGATCGGCTGAGCCGAAGCTCCGGGAGCTCGCTCGCTGACGTTCGCCCCCTATTTACATAATAATATTTTTTAATCTGCCTAGTTTAGCTTCAATTTTTGCTGAAAAATGCCTATATATAATCTAAATACCACCTGTATACAGGAGAGAGGGGGGGGG
>NW_017307016.1:164913-170553 GCF_000935625.1 Nanorana parkeri
AGGGAGAGAGAGGGGGGAGAGAGAGGGAGAGGAGAGAGAGAGAGAGAGAGAGAGAGGGGGGGGAGTTTAAAATGCATTTAATGTACATTTTATTTTATTTTTAATTTCAAATACCCCAAAAAATATGTCCCTTGGACCCCTGTTGGATATACTGTGTGATCTAATTACGGGCTGTAGGGGCAATGGCTCTCTAGTATGTCAGACCCTTTAAAGAGCTATGTAGAAATAAAAGAGCAGAAATGCATATTTTTCTGAACATATTTTGGTGCTTACATAACCAGTCCGCTCTCTAGCCCAGGGGTGCCCATTAGGTAGATGGTGATCTAGCAGTAGCTCTCAAAGCTGATGCTGGTAGATCAGGAAGGGGGGGGGATGGTGGCCCCTCGCTGTGCACACATGATTACCTATTAGCCTGAGTCTGCTGCCAAGCTCCCTGACACCTTTCTGGCGGATACTGGGGGTTGAAGTGCCATGTATTACATCAAAGAATATTCGTTTACACAACTTGTTGCACTACACTGTTTGCAAAATACAGCAAGGTGAGCCAGGAGAGAGAGCGGAGAAAGACAGACAGAGAGAGCAAGGAGAGACAGCCAGGGGAGAGAGCAAGGAGAGACAGCCAGGAAAGAGAGCAAGGAGAGACAGCCAGGGGAGAGAGAGGAGAGACAGCCAGGGGAGAGAGCAAGGAGAGACAGTCAGGAAAGAGAGAGAGGAGAGACATCCAGGGAAGAGAGCAAGGAGAGACAGCCCAGATAGCGAAGAGAGACAGCCAGGAGAGAAAATGAGGAATAAAAGCCAGGAGAGCGAGGAGAGAGAGAGCGAGGGAGTTTTTTTTTTCGTTGGTAGATCTCATGTAGCTCGTCATTTGAAAAGTAGATCTTAACACAAAAAATTGTGGGCACCCCTGCTCTAGCCTCTCATGGACATGATCCTAATGGAAGGTGACACACATACGGATGCCAGCCAGAAGGAGAACATGCTACCCTGAGGTGAAGGACCAAACCTTCTGTAGAAACAGGAACCGCCCAACTCTGAGTGAATTCATTAAACATGAAGTGACGCTGCACAGGAGATTACTATGAGGAAAAAATAACATTCTTAAAGGATATTTATACCTCTGTGCTCAGATAAATAAATAGAAGTTGGTCTTCACACCCGGCTGAGTCAATGTCTCCAATACCAAGAGTCATGAAATGAATCTTCAGATAGAGGCATCCCCGGACTCACTTTTAGGATGCGTTCCCCAATTGACCAATGCCAGCCAGTTATAGCCGGTCTCAGAAGATAAGAATGCCCTTATGCCCTAAAACTCCATGTTTTGGAACACAAATATTCAACATATAATATGAATTAGTTTTACAAATGCCAAACTATAGCTATAGTAGACCGGGCAACTGCAAACGGGCCCAAAAACAGAGGGGCCCTGAGGTGTCTGGACATATAGGGATTTTATGAAAATAGCAATGGCATGCTCATGGTGTTTCAGAGTGTTCACAGGCCAGATTGCGGTCTGTGGTTAGCGATAGAAACATAATTCCCCAGTGTAATCAAGAGTAAAAAATGCCTGTCAATAGGGAGAATAGGGCCCCATCGTTGGTGTCAGTGGGAGGAATAGTGCCCCATCGTTGGTGTCAGTGGGGGGAATAGTGCCCCATCATTGGTGTCAGTGGGAGGAATAGTTCTCCATCATTGGTGTCAGTGGGAGGAGTAGTGTCCCCTCATTGGTGTCAGTGGAGGAATAGTGCCCCATCGTTGGTGTCAGTGTGAGGAATATTATCCTATCGTTGGTGTCAGTGGGAGGAATAGTGCCCCATCATTGGTGTCAGTGGGAGGAATAGTGCCCCATCATTGGTGTCAGTGGGGGGAATAGTGCCCCATCATTGGTGTCAGTGGGAGGAATAGTGCCCCATCATTGGTGTCAGTGGGAGGAGCTATAGTGCCCCATCATTGGTGTCAGTGGGGGGAATAGATCCCTATCATTGGTGTCAGTGGGAGGAATAGTGCCCCATCGTTGGTTCAAGTGGGAGGAATCGTGCCCCATCCAGGGGCGTATCTGCCGCGAGGCAAACAAGGCGCAAACAGTGTGAGTTGTATTTGGACCGAGGGTCCCTCTGCTGCTGCAATACTAGCTGAACAGAATACAAACCTTCAGGCATGTACAACAGTTCACATAGATCATTTCAGGGTTGCCAAACCCGATATGACGATTACAGGAAATGACAAGAAATGCAAAATTCAGCACAGCGAGAAGACCTCACAATGGGCCCGTTGGAACCTTTGATGCGAAGTTCCTTGGATCGGCAGTGAGACGTGTACCTGGACACTGAGTGATTATGGAACCATGATCGATTTTATTACGAAACATTATCACAAACTATACAATAAATTACTATTATAAAATACATAAGATACACAAAATGAGAGGTATATACATGCTTAGATACGGTAAAACGACCTGCCTGGCCACCTACTGGGGACCTACCCAACGTGTTGGGCAAACCATCCATACCCCTTTACGGCAGTGGTTCTTAACCTTTCTAGGGCCGGGACCCCTTGGTAACGTTGGCCAAGTTCTGGTGACCCCCAACCGTAAAATTTAGGGATGCACCAATACCAGTATCTGTGCGGGCTCTCAGGTGGCTAGTGGGACTCTCCGGTGGGACTCTCCGGTGGCATCCAGTGCGGCCTCTCTGGTGCCCAGTGCAGGTTCTGTGGTGATGAAGCATTCACCTCCTGCTGCCTGCTCCCCTCTCTCTGATCCTCCATCTAGGAGAACTGACACTGCTGCGCTGGGAGGAGGCTGAGGAGCCTCTTACCTAGAGCAGCGCAACTGCACAAGGGACGTGGGGACCCCCTCAACTCTGTGTTGTGACCCACTTTTAGGCTGAGAACCACTGCTTTAAGGAGAGCTCAGTTTGGTGGCCAGGAAGGGAAGCGCATGGTGGCTCGGGAAAGCTCCCGGGCTGCAGGCGGCCATTGGGTGGCTACAGAGAGATTGCTATGGTCAAGCTCTGAAAAAATAACATTGTCTCCTTTATTATCTCCAGATTTGTTTTTAATATATCTTTATCCTTTTTTTCCCCCTCTGCTCTTCCTGCCCTTGGGATCATCAAGGGTTCTGACATTCCATATTTCCTGCTGTTAACCACTAGGGTCACTTTTAGACACTTGAGGGAAGCCCAGAGCTGTGTCAAGGAAGGTGTCCCCGCTCTGGTATGCTTTATGTGTGTGTGGTATTTCTCCACAGTGCCTGTAGCTACAAAGAGCTTGTTTCAAAGCGCTGTTTCTGCTGGATTAGAATATATCAATACTTTATTATGCATAGTCCAGGGCACAGGTGGAAATCAGGATTCTGGACAGCTCCAATGGGCAACCGGGTCCTGTTTTTTCCAACAGCCCTTATGGCCGTGTTGGTTGTAGGACTGAAGAAACAAGTTCCCGCCTGAACCTTCATTGGCAATCTAATCCCTTTCCTAGGAACCCCGGGGTATAGAAACATCAGAACCTCTACAAAAGGGGACTGCCACTACACTAGGGGCAGAAAGTGACGTCAGGCACCCTTCAGGGATGCAATGGCAAGCTCGTTGTGGGTGTTCTGCTCTGTTTTCCGCTCTTCCGATCAATCGTTAATGTCTACAGTGAAGGCTCTATTCAGGGTATCCTTTATTGAGTAGCAGGTACACCGGTTCCACCTTCTCCCCACAAGGAAATAAATACAGGGGTTGATTGCACTGTTTACTATCATCCAAAATTCAGTAACAGTGACCATTTTGTGCAGTGTGTTTTTGTCTGCCGTCAGGTTGCAGTATAATAAAAACCGTACAGTGTTTAATGGCAGAACGGATAACGTGAACACAACAGCCGCTACAATGATGATAATGTAGAGTTTCGGCGGGTACCGCTGCCGGAAGGTCCTCTTTATTTTGATGAGCAGGATGAGACTGGAAATGACCATGAGCGGCAGGCAGATCCCAATGGCTAAAACAAAATTAAGCACCCCGATGGGCAAACACTTTCCCGTGTTTTCAGTTCCGCACACAAAATGCTGAAGGAGGCTTTCCAGACTTCCGATGGCCCACGCAAAGCAGCACATGATGGTGGACAAATGCCGGGGGCGACGAACAGTATTCCAAATGGGGAACAGGGCCGAAACACACCTTTCCGTACTGATGGCTGTGAGGAGAAACATTCCAGTGTAGATCATGGCGTAGTACAATATAGTCAAGGATAAAACAAAAGACTGTTTCCCATTAAATTCTGGATTTGGACCATTGAACGTATTGATGTTGACCATCAAAATTATAACAGCGACCGTTTCTAAGAGGGCGTCAGCCGCTGACAGATTGTTAATATAAATGGTATATTTGTTCCTCTGGATCTTGAAGCAAAGGTACCAAAACACGATAAGGTTTCCCACCAAACCAACAACAGAAGCGAACAAAAAAAATGCAAATACGATTGTCCTCTGACCTGAGTCAAGATCATTAGAACCTTGTTTCCAGGTAAGATTTTGGCTGCTGGCGTCTAACCTCGTGATATCCATGTTTGTTCCTCGTTATCGGTGACCTCATCAAAGCGTCGCGTTATCTTTTTCTTCCACCTGCGACAAATGCAACACATGATTACCATAAGGCAGAATTATTTCCTTCCATTACTAATATACACTGAGTGGCCGGATTATTATATACACCGAGTGGCCGGATTATTATATACACCGAGTGGCCGGATTATTATATACACTGAGTGGCCGGATTATTATATACACTGAGTGGCCGGATTATTATATACTCTGAGTGGCCGGATTATTATATACTCTGAGTGGCCGGATTATTATATACACCGAGTGGCCAGATTATTATATACACTGAGTGGCCGGATTTCCGAGTGGCCGGATTATTATATACACCGAGTGGCCGGATTATTATATACACCGAGTGGCCGGATTATTATATACACTGAGTGGCCGGATTATTATATACACCGAGTGGCCAGATTATTATATACACTGAGTGGCCGGATTATTATATACACCGAGTGGCCGGATTATTATGACCACCTGATGTTTATAGCAAATGAGCTATAATTTGGCGCTGAAGTTGCTGGAGGCCCAGACCATTATAAATAGGGAAGCGGGTTGGTTACCACGACAGTAGAAGTGATTGGGAAGATTCGGGGAAACAACGCGATGTAACAGCCTCTGAACGCGGGATGATTGTTGGCGCTCGGAGCCATGGAGCGAGTATCAGCAAAACAGCAGAATTCGTTACATGTTCAGGAGCGGCTCATTGTTAAAGTGTTTAAAGACCGGACTGTCAGCCGAAAATCTGGGTCTGAACGTGCGAATTGTGGCCGTCAGCGACTAGTCAATGTTAGGGCAGAACGGGGGAGGGGCGAGACTCATACAAGACAACAGAAGGGCCACAGTGCCGTGTCAGATTCCTCGCATCGCCTTTCATCATCTTGTGGAGTCACCAGGCAACCCAACGAAGTACTGATGGGGGAGGGGGGGTCATATTATTATGGCCACTCACTGAAGATATAAGTTTAAAATTGCAAAACACATTGCCATTTGCATTTTGTTTTTGTTTTGTTGAACCCCCCCCCCCCCCCCCCCCCCGGCCTCCCGCCAGGCCGCGGGGA
>NW_017307016.1:170727-192118 GCF_000935625.1 Nanorana parkeri
CCCGTGCTTCCAGTCAGCGCTGGAGGATCGGAGAGAGGGAATCCCTGCGGGGAGCGGTGACTCACTGCAGGGAGATGATCGGGAAGTGAGCGAGCAACGGTATCTGTGCGCTCATTTCCTGATCAATAGAGTTGACAGTGTCACGCGTCGGCTCTAACTATTAGGATGAGTGTAAATGAGTCACCTCATAGTTCTCCTTTAAATATTTTAACGATTGTTGTGGCAAAATGGTTAAAGAATGTAATTGGAAACCTCACACATGGAAATCAGCCAGGATTTATGATGGGGCGATCCTCGTTGAGAAATATGAAAGCTTTTGGAGGTGATTGAGTATTACTCTCATTAAAAAGATCTTAGGGATTGCTTGGACCCAGACATGGAAGCGATGATCTTCTCAGCACAGGCCGAGAAGGTTTATAAAAGAATTGAATGTGATAAAAGTTTATGGAAATGCTAACAAGAAGGGAAATGTTTTTCTCTTCACTGTCTGAGGAACCTCTATCAGACCTCTTATTCAAGGTTGATATTTACTGGACGTGTCTAAGATGGTTGAGAGCCTAAGAGGGGTTAGAACAGGGGGGTGCCCACTTTTATTAGTGATTTTAAATCAAACCCAGATTAATTACATTTGGATGTTTACTAGGGATGCACCGATACCAAATACAGTACTCAGTACAGATACTTTTTGAGCTCCAAGACCAGACTATAGAAGTAATTCAAAAGTTAGGAGGTGGCTGTCATGTGTAAGCAGCACACGGAGCTCCCGGGATTTGTACATCTCTGTTATAATGTATGATTTTGTTTTTATAAATATATATTAGGGATGCACCGATACCATTGTTGCGAGTACGAGTACTGATACATTTTTGTTTATTGTCATGTGACAGTTTTTCTAAAACAATACAGACTAATGATTTCAGGACAGCGGTGGAGCACCAGAGCCCGGTCCCAGCTGCAACCGCTGCAACCCTGGGAGTTCTCAGGAAAATGCCAAAGTATCGGCACTAATACTCGAAAAGTATCGGTGCATCCCTAATGTTTACAGTGGATCTATGATTCACTCCACTTGGCAGACAAACCGAGCAAATAAAACGATTTTTATGATTTTAATATCAATTATCGGTCCCATGCACACATCACACCGCAGGAGTCCCACAAAGAAACAAGCCAAACCTGCATCTGTAACTGTCTGAAGATCAAAGCCAGCACACGCCTCCTGAAATACCAGATTCAGGATTGAACCTTTAAGTAATTAAATACATGAATTAAAATATAACAATTTGCAGCAGTAACCCCCCATGATTTGCCAGCTTTCCCCATTCCAATATATAAGATTTTACACTCATCTTCCAATGCTAATATCCACATCAACTAATGAGCTAAACGCCTCCTTCTAAAAATCGCAGTTTCAGTGAAATGCTGTGTTTTGGTATTTCTATTCCATGCACACATCTCACCACAGGAGCCCCAGAAAGAATCAAGCCAAAATGACACCTGTATGGTACAATTTACGCAGCGCTTTACATAGTTGCACATTCACATCAGTCCCTGCCCTCAAGGAGCTTACAATCTAAGGTGCCTGTCTCACATGCATACACAGGAGCCGATTAACCTTCCAGCGTGTCTTTGGAGTGTGGGACGAATCCGGAGTACTCGGTGGAAACCCACGCAAGCACAGGGAGAGCATGCAAACTCCTTGCAGGCAGTGTCCAGACTGGGATTCGAACCGGGGACCCCCCGTGCTAGCCACTGTGCTGCCCAAGTAGCTGAAGACTAGAGCCAGCACAGCACCCCCTGAAACGCCAGATTTGGATGGACTGACCCTTTAAGTAATTAATTAAATGAATTAAAAAATAATAATGTGCAGTCTGCAGTAGTAACCCTCATGATTCCCCAGCTTCCCCCCCATTCCAGTTTATAAGATTTTACTTCCATCTTCCAATGAATATACGGGGGTACAGGTAATATATGGGGGTACAGGTAATATACAGGGGTACAGGTACTACTAGAATGAGATCCTAATAGGTTGGACTTGATGGACTTATGTCTTTATTCAACCTCAAATACTATGTAACTTTGTAACTGTAAATAAAATGGACAGTTTGATTGAAATGCTGTGTTCTGGTATCTCTATTCTGGGATATACCGCACTTCAATAACCTGCAGTGCCCGGATCATATAGAATTCTGGCTCACCAGCCTCATGCATTGGGTTCTATCATAGTATACATTACAATATACTATACAAGTCAAAGACAAGATAGTAGACCTCACCTGTAATGTGCTGGTTTGGTGACTCCAGGTGATGAAATATATCAGTTCATTCCTTCGCTCTCAGACAGGAAATGCTTTCTGAAATTAAATATAGGACTTAAATATGTAGCTGCATGTAAGGGGTGGAGTGACATGATACACGGGCAGAGCTGACTCAGGACTTCAATGGAAATCAGAATTGCATTCACTTTTAGTACAATATGAGGGAGTTCTAGGAGGTGCACTGCCACTCTGTCACGTAGCTGGGAGATACCAATGTGAAGAGTACGATTCCCCCTTAGATACCATAATGACAACTGATACACACTTCCTGTCCTTCTGTGTTTTTAACAAGGGAAGGTCTCTTTGGGATCTCATATAAAGAGAAAAAAAGCCAAGCTCAAACCATGAAGTCATCATGAGAAGATGGGTAGAGAAGCACACAGGGAGGGATATGTGACCATACAATTTTCCCCTTCCACCGGCATTAAAGTAGAACTAAAGCTAAAAGTTATTGTTAGTTTTGGGTAGAATTAGGGAGGTTTATAAACCTTGTCAGTGCCATCTCCTTTCCTTCCATATAGGCCCATCAGGGTCTCAGCAGGATCTGCGGGGGGCTTGCATTCACTTTTAGTACAATATGAGGGAGTTCTAGGAGGTGCACTGCCACTCTGTCACGTAGCTGGGAGATACCAATGTGAAGAGTACGATTCCCCCTTAGATACTATAATGACAACTGATAAAAAAAACACAGAAGGACAGGAAGTGTGTAACAAGTGAAGGTCTCTTGGAGATCTTAAATAAAGCCAAAAAAAAAGCCAAGCTCAAACCATGAAGTCACCACTAGAAGACCGGTAGAGAAGTACGCAGGCAGTAAGATCAGCCAAGCCATTTTGTTATTCTACAAAGTCTCCTATAGAACAGAAATTGAATATTTCGCAGCTTAACATTTCCTAGATATGGTGGCTGCATTTGTTTTTTGTTTTGAGGACAAATATACATTTTCAGCAGTACTGTAAACCTGTTGATCTTGACAGACATCCAGTGTTCTTGCCGCCTCCTGTCCCCTTAATTGAAATCTCAAGAGACATCCATGTGTAGCTTAGAGGTCCTTATGTGACATGAAGGAGGAAACATCACAATTTAATCTTCTGGGACACCGCCAGGGGCCCCAGGCTACATCCCTCGATATTTAGTGGGTTCTATGAGCGGGGATAATTGAGACTCAACTCCCTTCTCTGCAGACTCTTGGGTCTCACAACTCATCACTTAAGAGCATCTTGACCCTTTCACTGGGAGTCCACTCCAATGTTCCTCCCCACATCAGGTACAAGACCTTAGAAGCGTTCTGTTTGGTCTCATTGTAGCCATATCTGTATGGCTACTTCACACCCAGTGCCAGAAGACCAGCGCAGGCTCAAGCACATACTGTGGATCATGGCCCTGTGTATAGGATTACAGCCAGGAGCGCATTAGCATGTAGAGGGACATTAGCGTACAGGTGTGCGCACATTAGTGTGCACGCTAATTGGCACACTGGTGGACATGCATGCTTGCTCAGTACTGTTGCTACCTATATAAACTGGAGTGGGACATGGACAGATTGCTGAGTGGTCTTCATCTAGTTCCTGATACCCTCAACTCTTTCTGCTCTTCTGATTTCCTGTGCTGCCCCAGCTGCCCCTTTGACCTGCTTCTGGACCTTGTCTACTTATTGTAACCCTGGCCTGTACATTGAGCGTTGCTTTCTACCTGCTGATTTTGCACCTCGCTGCTTGGCTGTTTCTGACCCATGGCTTGCTTCCTGACACCCTGCTGAATTTGTACCTCACTGCCCAGTTGTTTTTAACTTCTGGCTTGTATCCTGTCTCCCGTACTGATTCTGTACCTCATTACCCAACCATTACTGGCCTTGGTTCAACTCCTGACTACTTTCCCACCTCTTTGGGCACCGAAGTCTTCCTGCATCTGGTTCCTGGACAGCACCACTGATGACTGGTTATGCCTGCAACATCAGCCCTTGTGCCACTCTGTGTCCTCATATTACCTGTCATCATTTCCACGGGTGTCAGACAAGAGGTGAAGACAAGCCCCCTCATCAGCTTGGTGTGTAGGGGCCATGGCTCTTTAAGAGTTGGACCCTTTATAGGGCTATGTAGAAATAAAAGAGCAGACATAGACATTTTCATGAACATACACTGGTGCTTACATAACCAGTCCACTCTCTACCCTCTCGTGGACATGATCCTAATGGAAGATGACGCACATACGGACGTCAGCAGAGCATGCTACCCTATGGAGAAGGACCAAACCTTCTAAAGAAACAGGAACCGCCCAACTCTGACTGAATTCATTAATACTAAAGTATATATGCACAATAGGTTACTATAAGGAGAAAGAAAACATTCTTAAAGGACATGTATACATTTGAGCTCAAACAAATAAATACAAGTTGGTTCTCATACCTGGGTGAGTCAACACCACCAATGTCAAGAGTCATGAAATGATGATTTGTGTACAGCAGGTGGTAAGAATCCTCAAAAAAGAGGCATCCTTGGACTCATTTTTAGTTAGCGTTCCCCAGATGATTACTGCCAGATAATCAATAGCCTGCCCAGAAAGTAAGGGTTCCATTTATGATACAACTCCATGTTTCAGGACAGAAATGTTTAGTATAAATTACTTTTGCAAGGGCAGAATTATAACTATAGTACAACCAGGCAAATGCAAAGGAGCCCAGAAACCGAGGGGCCCTGAGCTGTCTGGATGTATATGGATTTTATGGAACTAGCGATGTAATTTGTCAACTACTTTTGAATAAAATTAGATTATGTATCTATGGCAGGATCTTCAAACTTTTTAGACAACAGCTCATTGTATTTCAGATTGTCCATAGGCCAGATTGCAGCCAACGGTCAGAGATAGTAAAAAGTTGCCCCAATGTCAGCAGGTGTAAAAAAAATTACCACGGTGTTGGAGGTCAGTGGGTATCATTCGGAGAATTGCCCCATTGTTGATGTATCAGTGGGAGGAATAGTGCCCCATCATTGGTGTCAGTGGGAGGAATAGTGTCCCATCATTGGTGCCAGAGTGAGGAATAGTGGCCCATCGTTGGTATCAGTGGGGGGAATAGTGTCCCATCATTGGTGTCAGTGGGAGGAATAGTGTCCCATCATTGGTGCCAGAGTGAGGAATAGTGGCCCATCGTTGGTATCAGTGGGGGAATAGTGTCCCATCATTGGTGTCAGTGGGAGGAATAGTGGCCCATCGTTGGTATCAGTGGGGGGAATAGTGCCCCATCATTGGTATCAGTGGGGGGAATAGTGTCCCATCATTGGTGTCAGTGGGAGGAATAGTGCCCCATCATTGGTGTCAGTGGGAGGAATAGTGCCCCATTATTGGTGTCAGTGGGAGGAATAGTGCCCCATCATTGGTGTCAGTGGGAGGAATAGTGCCCCATCATTGGTGTCAGTGGGAGGAATAGTGCCCCATCATTGGTGTCAGTGGGAGGAATAGTGCCCCATCATTGGTGTCAGTGGGAGGAATAGTGCCCCATCATTGGTGTCAGTGGGGGGAATAGTGCCCCATCATTGGTGTCAGTGGGGGGAATAGTGCAACATCAGTGGTGTCAGTGGGGGGAATAGTGTCCCATCCTTGGTGTCAGTGGGGGGAATAGTGCCCCATCATTGGTGTCAGTGGGAGGAATAGTGTCCCATCATTGGTGTCAGTGGGAGGAATAGTGTCCCATCATTGGTGTCAGTGGGAGGAATAGTGTCCCATCATTGGTGTCAGTGGGAGGAATAGTGTCCCATCATTGGTGTCAGTGGGAGGAATAGTGTCCCATCATTGGTGTCAGTGGGAGGAATAGTGTCCCATCATTGGTGTCAGTGGGAGGAATAGTGTCCCATCATTGGTGTCAGTGGGAGGAATAGTGTCCCATCATTGGTGTCAGTGGGAGGAATAGTGTCCCATCATTGGTGTCAGTGGGAGGAATAGTGTCCCATCATTGGTGTCAGTGGGAGGAATAGTGTCCCATCATTGGTGTCAGTGGGAGGAATAGTGTCCCATCATTGGTGTCAGTGGGAGGAATAGTGTCCCATCATTGGTGTCAGTGGGAGGAATAGTGTCCCATCATTGGTGTCAGTGGGAGGAATAGTGTCCCATCATTGGTGTCAGTGGGAGGAATAGTGTCCCATCATTGGTGTCAGTGGGAGGAATAGTGTCCCATCATTGGTGTCAGTGGGAGGAATAGTGTCCCATCATTGGTGTCAGTGGGAGGAATAGTGTCCCATCATTGGTGTCAGTGGGAGGAATAGTGTCCCATCATTGGTGTCAGTGGGAGGAATAGTGTCCCATCATTGGTGTCAGTGGGAGGAATAGTGTCCCATCATTGGTGTCAGTGGGAGGAATAGTGTCCCATCATTGGTGTCAGTGGGAGGAATAGTGTCCCATCATTGGTGTCAGTGGGAGGAATAGTGTCCCATCATTGGTGTCAGTGGGAGGAATAGTGTCCCATCATTGGTGTCAGTGGGAGGAATAGTGTCCCATCATTGGTGTCAGTGGGAGGAATAGTGTCCCATCATTGGTGTCAGTGGGAGGAATAGTGTCCCATCATTGGTGTCAGTGGGAGGAATAGTGTCCCATCATTGGTGTCAGTGGGAGGAATAGTGTCCCATCATTGGTGTCAGTGGGAGGAATAGTGTCCCATCATTGGTGTCAGTGGGAGGAATAGTGTCCCATCATTGGTGTCAGTGGGAGGAATAGTGTCCCATCATTGGTGTCAGTGGGAGGAATAGTGTCCCATCATTGGTGTCAGTGGGAGGAATAGTGTCCCATCATTGGTGTCAGTGGGAGGAATAGTGTCCCATCATTGGTGTCAGTGGGAGGAATAGTGTCCCATCATTGGTGTCAGTGGGAGGAATAGTGTCCCATCATTGGTGTCAGTGGGAGGAATAGTGTCCCATCATTGGTGTCAGTGGGAGGAATAGTGTCCCATCATTGGTGTCAGTGGGAGGAATAGTGTCCCATCATTGGTGTCAGTGGGAGGAATAGTGTCCCATCATTGGTGTCAGTGGGAGGAATAGTGTCCCATCATTGGTGTCAGTGGGAGGAATAGTGTCCCATCATTGGTGTCAGTGGGAGGAATAGTGTCCCATCATTGGTGTCAGTGGGAGGAATAGTGTCCCATCATTGGTGTCAGTGGGAGGAATAGTGTCCCATCATTGGTGTCAGTGGGAGGAATAGTGTCCCATCATTGGTGTCAGTGGGAGGAATAGTGTCCCATCATTGGTGTCAGTGGGAGGAATAGTGTCCCATCATTGGTGTCAGTGGGAGGAATAGTGTCCCATCATTGGTGTCAGTGGGAGGAATAGTGTCCCATCATTGGTGTCAGTGGGAGGAATAGTGTCCCATCATTGGTGTCAGTGGGAGGAATAGTGTCCCATCATTGGTGTCAGTGGGAGGAATAGTGTCCCATCATTGGTGTCAGTGGGAGGAATAGTGTCCCATCATTGGTGTCAGTGGGAGGAATAGTGTCCCATCATTGGTGTCAGTGGGAGGAATAGTGTCCCATCATTGGTGTCAGTGGGAGGAATAGTGTCCCATCATTGGTGTCAGTGGGAGGAATAGTGTCCCATCATTGGTGTCAGTGGGAGGAATAGTGTCCCATCATTGGTGTCAGTGGGAGGAATAGTGTCCCATCATTGGTGTCAGTGGGAGGAATAGTGTCCCATCATTGGTGTCAGTGGGAGGAATAGTGTCCCATCATTGGTGTCAGTGGGAGGAATAGTGTCCCATCATTGGTGTCAGTGGGAGGAATAGTGTCCCATCATTGGTGTCAGTGGGAGGAATAGTGTCCCATCATTGGTGTCAGTGGGAGGAATAGTGTCCCATCATTGGTGTCAGTGGCAGTTACTGACTAGTGATGTCAGCCATTTTTGTTGCTCCCTTTGACCACAGACATGGGCCATCTTTTCCCAAGAGGCAGTGAAGAGGAAAGAGGGCCCCAAGTTGATATCTTCACCTTGGTGCTGGAGGACCTTATCACAGCACTGATCTCGCTTTTCCCTGCTGCATTGTTTGCAATCTAAAGGAAATGCAATACTTCAGCACATCGAGACCTCATAATAGGGCTGGTGGTAAGGTTGGCGCAATTAGTCTGTTGCTGGAATTCCCAATAGAGACCTAAACACAGAAAACAGGGATTATTTTACCATGATCGGTTTTTATTATATACATGTTATTGCAAAACATACAGCACAATAAATTACAATTATAAAATATCTAACGTAAACAGAATTAGAGGTAAAAATATTTATATACACAAATACTTCACAAGTTATGTGTGACGTGGAGTTGGCACACACACATTTGAGCCTATTTAAATCTGCCCTCCAGCCTTCCTTCAGTATTATATCTGACCTCCGTCCTTCCCTTCAGTCTTCTATTTGACCTCCGTCCTCCCCTTCAGTCTTATATTAGACCTCTGTCCTACCCTTCAGCCATTGATCTGACCTCCGTCCTTCCCTTCAGTCTTCTATTTGACCTCCGTCCTCCCCTTCAGTCTTATATTAGACCTCTGTCCTACCCTTCAGCCATTGATCTGACCTCCGTCCTTCCCTTCAGTCTTCTATTTGACCTCCGTCCTCCCCTTCAGTCTTATATTAGACCTCTGTCCTACCCTTCAGCCATTGATCTGACCTCCGTCCTTCCCTTCAGTCTTCTATTTGACCTCCGTCCTCCCCTTCAGTCTTATATTAGACCTCTGTCCTACCCTTCAGCCATTGATCTGACCTCCGTCCTTCCCTTCAGTCTTCTATTTGACCTCCGTCCTCCCCTTCAGTCTTATATTAGACCTCTGTCCTACCCTTCAGCCATTGATCTGACCTCCGTCCTTCCCTTCAGTCTTCTATTTGACCTCCGTCCTCCCCTTCAGTCTTATATTAGACCTCTGTCCTACCCTTCAGCCATTGATCTGACCTCCGTCCTTCCCTTCAGTCTTCTATTTGACCTCCGTCCTCCCCTTCAGTCTTATATTAGACCTCTGTCCTACCCTTCAGCCATTGATCTGACCTCCGTCCTTCCCTTCAGTCTTCTATTTGACCTCCGTCCTCCCCTTCAGTCTTATATTAGACCTCTGTCCTACCCTTCAGCCATTGATCTGACCTCCGTCCTTCCCTTCAGTCTTCTATTTGACCTCCGTCCTCCCCTTCAGTCTTATATTAGACCTCTGTCCTACCCTTCAGCCATTGATCTGACCTCCGTCCTTCCCTTCAGTCTTCTATTTGACCTCCGTCCTCCCCTTCAGTCTTATATTAGACCTCTGTCCTACCCTTCAGCCATTGATCTGACCTCCGTCCTTCCCTTCAGTCTTCTATTTGACCTCCGTCCTCCCCTTCAGTCTTATATTAGACCTCTGTCCTACCCTTCAGCCATTGATCTGACCTCCGTCCTTCCCTTCAGTCTTCTATTTGACCTCCGTCCTCCCCTTCAGTCTTATATTAGACCTCTGTCCTACCCTTCAGCCATTGATCTGACCTCCGTCCTTCCCTTCAGTCTTCTATTTGACCTCCGTCCTCCCCTTCAGTCTTATATTAGACCTCTGTCCTACCCTTCAGCCATTGATCTGACCTCCGTCCTTCCCTTCAGTCTTCTATTTGACCTCCGTCCTCCCCTTCAGTCTTATATTAGACCTCTGTCCTACCCTTCAGCCATTGATCTGACCTCCGTCCTTCCCTTCAGTCTTCTATTTGACCTCCGTCCTCCCCTTCAGTCTTATATTAGACCTCTGTCCTACCCTTCAGCCATTGATCTGACCTCCGTCCTTCCCTTCAGTCTTCTATTTGACCTCCGTCCTCCCCTTCAGTCTTATATTAGACCTCTGTCCTACCCTTCAGCCATTGATCTGACCTCCGTCCTTCCCTTCAGTCTTCTATTTGACCTCCGTCCTCCCCTTCAGTCTTATATTAGACCTCTGTCCTACCCTTCAGCCATTGATCTGACCTCCGTCCTTCCCTTCAGTCTTCTATTTGACCTCCGTCCTCCCCTTCAGTCTTATATTAGACCTCTGTCCTACCCTTCAGCCATTGATCTGACCTCCGTCCTTCCCTTCAGTCTTCTATTTGACCTCCGTCCTCCCCTTCAGTCTTATATTAGACCTCTGTCCTACCCTTCAGCCATTGATCTGACCTCCGTCCTTCCCTTCAGTCTTCTATTTGACCTCCGTCCTCCCCTTCAGTCTTATATTAGACCTCTGTCCTACCCTTCAGCCATTGATCTGACCTCCGTCCTTCCCTTCAGTCTTCTATTTGACCTCCGTCCTCCCCTTCAGTCTTATATTAGACCTCTGTCCTACCCTTCAGCCATTGATCTGACCTCCGTCCTTCCCTTCAGTCTTCTATTTGACCTCCGTCCTCCCCTTCAGTCTTATATTAGACCTCTGTCCTACCCTTCAGCCATTGATCTGACCTCCGTCCTTCCCTTCAGTCTTCTATTTGACCTCCGTCCTCCCCTTCAGTCTTATATTAGACCTCTGTCCTACCCTTCAGCCATTGATCTGACCTCCGTCCTTCCCTTCAGTCTTCTATTTGACCTCCGTCCTCCCCTTCAGTCTTATATTAGACCTCTGTCCTACCCTTCAGCCATTGATCTGACCTCCGTCCTTCCCTTCAGTCTTCTATTTGACCTCCGTCCTCCCCTTCAGTCTTATATTAGACCTCTGTCCTACCCTTCAGCCATTGATCTGACCTCCGTCCTTCCCTTCAGTCTTCTATTTGACCTCCGTCCTCCCCTTCAGTCTTATATTAGACCTCTGTCCTACCCTTCAGCCATTGATCTGACCTCCGTCCTTCCCTTCAGTCTTCTATTTGACCTCCGTCCTCCCCTTCAGTCTTATATTAGACCTCTGTCCTACCCTTCAGCCATTGATCTGACCTCCGTCCTTCCCTTCAGTCTTCTATTTGACCTCCGTCCTCCCCTTCAGTCTTATATTAGACCTCTGTCCTACCCTTCAGCCATTGATCTGACCTCCGTCCTTCCCTTCAGTCTTCTATTTGACCTCCGTCCTCCCCTTCAGTCTTATATTAGACCTCTGTCCTACCCTTCAGCCATTGATCTGACCTCCGTCCTTCCCTTCAGTCTTCTATTTGACCTCCGTCCTCCCCTTCAGTCTTATATTAGACCTCTGTCCTACCCTTCAGCCATTGATCTGACCTCCGTCCTTCCCTTCAGTCTTCTATTTGACCTCCGTCCTCCCCTTCAGTCTTATATTAGACCTCTGTCCTACCCTTCAGCCATTGATCTGACCTCCGTCCTTCCCTTCAGTCTTCTATTTGACCTCCGTCCTCCCCTTCAGTCTTATATTAGACCTCTGTCCTACCCTTCAGCCATTGATCTGACCTCCGTCCTTCCCTTCAGTCTTCTATTTGACCTCCGTCCTCCCCTTCAGTCTTATATTAGACCTCTGTCCTACCCTTCAGCCATTGATCTGACCTCCGTCCTTCCCTTCAGTCTTCTATTTGACCTCCGTCCTCCCCTTCAGTCTTATATTAGACCTCTGTCCTACCCTTCAGCCATTGATCTGACCTCCGTCCTTCCCTTCAGTCTTCTATTTGACCTCCGTCCTCCCCTTCAGTCTTATATTAGACCTCTGTCCTACCCTTCAGCCATTGATCTGACCTCCGTCCTTCCCTTCAGTCTTCTATTTGACCTCCGTCCTCCCCTTCAGTCTTATATTAGACCTCTGTCCTACCCTTCAGCCATTGATCTGACCTCCGTCCTTCCCTTCAGTCTTCTATTTGACCTCCGTCCTCCCCTTCAGTCTTATATTAGACCTCTGTCCTACCCTTCAGCCATTGATCTGACCTCCGTCCTTCCCTTCAGTCTTCTATTTGACCTCCGTCCTCCCCTTCAGTCTTATATTAGACCTCTGTCCTACCCTTCAGTCTTATATCTGACCTTTGTCCTGCCCTTTAGTTTTATATCTGACCTCTGTCCTACCCTTCAGCCATTGATCTGACCTCCGTCCTACCCTTCAGTCGCACTGGGACTGGGCGAGGTAAAATGTTCAGGGTTAAGTAAAACTAGGGGTGCAGTATTAGGGGTAAGAGTTAGGGTTGGGTTATGGTTAGGGTTGGGTTATGGTTAGGGTTGGGTTAGGATTGGGTGAGAAATTATGGGTCATTGTTAAGTTTAGATTTGGGATAATGGTTAGAGTGGGGTTAAGGATTAGGACTAAGAATTAGGGTTGGGTAAAATACAGTTAGGGTTAGCGGTTAGTGTTAGGATGGTTGGGTTATGACTGGTGGAGGGAGGGTTAGGGTTGAGTAAGGATAGGGTTAGCTTAGGATTGGGTGAGACATTTGCGCTAAGGGTCAGGTTTGGGTTATTCTTTGGGCTGGACTAGGATTGGGTGAGAAATCAGGGTTAATGATTGAGTTATGGCTAGAGTTGGGTAAAGAGATAGTCGTGGGTAGGGTAGGACAGAGTGAGGGATTAGTGCTGTGGGTTAGCAGTGTCCACAGTGAAGGCTCTAAGAAGGGTATCCTGTATGGAGAAGCAGGTCCCCTGGTTCCATTTTCTCCCAACAAGGAAGTACATATAGGGGTTAATTGCACTGTTAACGATCATCCAATATTCACTAGGAGTAACAATCTTGACTGGTAGTAAATTTGTTGGCAACAGCTTACAGTATAATAAAAATCTTACAGTATTTAATGGCAGAACAGATAATGTAAACATAATGGCCGCTACAATGATGATAATGTAGAGTTTCGGCGGGTACCGCTGCCGGAAGGTCCTCTTTATTTTGATGAGCAGGATGAGACTGGAAATGACCATGAGCGGCAGGCAGATCCCAACGGCTAAAACAAAATCCATTACCCCAATGGCCGAACATTTTAACGTGTATACACTCGGAGTCTGAGGTCCGCAAACCAAGTTATCAAGGAGACTTTCCAGACTGCCGAGGGCCCACGCAAAGCAGCACAACATGGTGGACAGATTTTGGGGACGATGGACAGTATTCCAAATGGGGAACAAGGTCGAAACACACCTTTCCATACTGATGGCTGTGAGGAGGTACATTCCAGTGTAGATCATGGCATAGTACAATATAGTCAAGGATAAAAAAAAAGACTGTATCCCATTAAAATTTGGATTTGAACCATTGAACGTATTGATATTGACCATCAAAGTCACCACGGCGACTGTTTCTAAGAGGGTGTCAGCCGCTGACAGATTCATAATGTAAACGGTATATTTGTTCCTCTGGATCTTGAAGCAAAGGTACCAAAACACGATAAGGTTTCCCACCAAACCAACAACAGAAACCCCCAGAAAAACCGAGGATACGATCGTCATTTCATCTTTTTCAGCTGTTCTGGAATCTCGTATCAATGTATCATTTTGGTTGCTGGTGTCTAACCTCATGACAATCATGATTATTCCTTTTTATCGGTGACCTCATCAAAGCATTGCGTTATGTTTTTCTTCCACCTGCGTTAAAGGTAACACATCAAAGGTAATCATTACCATAAGGCAGAATTATTTGCTTCCATTACTAATACAGGTATTTGTTTAAAGTCGTAAAAAAAAACATTTTCTTTTGCATTTTTGTTATAATGAAACTTACAAATACCCGGCATAGTGTTACCACCCTCGGAGCTCACTTGTTTTTTGCACTTTTTTTTTTTAATTCTTTATTTTTGAGCAAACATTTTACAGTAGCACATATACAGTCGATTAATGATATCGTACAGGTACAAACGTAGGAAACATGTCTATTTCTCCTAGCCCTAGTCGCTTAATTAGTCAAGGATCAAGCGGGAGCAGCCTAATAACATATGCAACGCCCGGGCGTTTGAGGTAATTGCAATACACATCAGACATGTCTCAGTGTGTAATAGGCAATAATTTTGATAGACGATAGTGTGTGAACCAAGGGGTCCACCTGTTTGCATCCGTAGATTGAGGGGAGGGGAGGACATCAGACAACAGCAGGACAGAGGAGGGAAGAGGGGGGAGGTTTATAGACAAGAGGAAGGGAGGGCAGTACCAGCAAGCTAGTGTGTAAGAGAAGGTATAGGTCACTGGGACATGGTCAGGCCTGCCTAGAGGGTTACTCACGGAGCGCTCCCTAGTAGGCTGATGAAAGGAGGAGTATCATACAGAGTGCGCTCGACCTTCAGGGGAATCCATGTACTCCAGCCAGTAAAACCACGTCCTAGAGTAACTGTCCTGCCTGCCCTGAGAAGACAGGATCATGTCTTCCATCACCCTAATCTCCTCCACCCTGCGTATCCACATAGGTATTGTAGGGGGGGAGGGATTCTTCCATAGACTAGGGATGCAGGATTTTGCTGCATCTAGCAAGTGGCGCACTACAGATCGTGAATAGGCTTTCCTAGACATAGGAATGTTATGTAGCAGGAAAATTGTGGGGTCCAATGGTAAGTCAGATTCCATAAACTTCCTCACAATGTCGCGAACCGTTTACCAGAAACGAATTTCAGACCATCCGTAGGGTTGCCTCTAAAATTACGTCATTACAAAAACTTCTCCTGGTGATCTTTAACAGTCAATATATTTTGTAACACTGAGCTGAAACAAGCTTGGAGCTCATTTGAATGAACTTGCTATAGCCTGGCTTTCCATTGATGACTCCATATTGACTAAGTACTGGAGCCAAATACAGCCACCCAGATAGCAAGGATAACTTGCCACCAACTTGTGTCAGGGTGAAATTGTAATTTTGTTAACTTGCTGCACACATTCCTGGCAGGTTGTAGACTTGCAGAACACTCGCAGCACAAGTTCTAGGCGACACTTTTTGAATTTGTAGCAAATTTGCTTGGCAGGTCTACAGCAAGAGTCCTGCAGGTCTTAGCAAGAGCTCTGCAAGCTCGCTGGTCTGGAGAATTGCAATGCGGACTTGCTGTAATCGTGCAACAAAATTGTGAAGCGCGGCAAGTCTGCAAGAGTTTAGCAAGTCATTTTCAAACTTGCAGCACAATTGCTTGCTATCTGGGCAAGAAGGTAGTATTCATAAAAGGAGTATAGAAATGTGTCTGAGAATGTTTTCATGTATCCAGGTCATGGTCAGTGGGTTACAATCGACATAGCGACCCAGGCAGCCGCTATTTGTGCCCGGGTCACAGGGGGGCCAACTGCAAGGGGCATAACTAGAAGTCACAGGGCCCCATACATAATTTTGCTATGGGGCCCTGTGATTTATAGTTACGCCCCTGGTCATGGTATAGCTAGTAGTTAGCCATGTAATAGTAGTTAGTTGAATAATTTACAGGTTCTAGTCAAAAAACTAAAGCATGTATGATGATATGTAGCGTTGGATATTTGGTTTTTGGTTACATGGAAAAGGAAGCAATCAGAACCCATTAAATCAACCAAATAGACATCCAAAGACAATTTATTTTAAAAAAAAATTATGTGTTCAGAATTGGAATTTTGATGAGAATTTAGAATGGACCGGAAATGGAAACAGCAAATTGGAAGGAATAACTTCAAACGTTTGACATGTCTGTTTTGGTGTTAAAAAAACCCTCACTAGTAAAGTTACAATTAAAGGAGAACTACGAGGTGAGTGCTTTTCACTCCTCCTCATAGTTCTAGCCGACCTGTGACAATGAGACTGTCACAGATCGGCTCAGTAGATCGGGAAGTGAGCGAACACATACCGGCGTTCGCTCACCTCTCGATCCTGTCACGGCTCTCTGCCGTGACAGAGGAGGGGCTGGATTCCCCTCTCCCCGCTCCGATCCTCCAGCGCTGACTGGCGGAACGGACGGGGGAGGGGGCGGGTACAGCTGGCTCTCCCTCTAGATAGGAGGAGCCAGCTGTCAGTCACGCAGCTGGGTTGATCCAGACACAATTGTCGGGATCCGATCCGGCTGCAGCGTCTCAGTATACCGCGAGCTGTAGCTCCCTATATACTGAGCTTAGGGTGACGGGAGGATGCTAGTTTGTGTCCTCCCGTTACCCTAAGGAGAACTATGGTGAAAAGCCTTAACCCCATAGTTCTCCTTTAAACTTCTACAGAGATGAATAGGTGTTATAAGAACTGTATCTCCACTCAGTGGATTAAATAAAAGTAAACAAATGTAGTTACTTTTATGATTCTATTATAACTTCTTACATGTAACCGTTTCTTTTCTCATCACAGATAGCAATAAAACCATATTCATTAATCCCACCAAACCTTATGACACCCTCCTGATCCAATTACTTCTCCACACATTGCAGAATGGAAAAGAGAGCTGGAGATCTCCTTTAACGAACAAACAAAAGACTAGAATCATACAGCTCAGCCACATAACCTCCATCTCTAAAAATGTTCCTGTCCCGCTGGGTATATGGGTTCAAAAAATGCTACACAAATTTTTTTCTGCGGTGCTTCTTCCTCCGCTGAAGACATCTGTAAAAGTCAAGTTGCCTTGATTTATTTTGTACGGATATACCATGACCCGGATGAATGAGAACATTCGCAGACATCTGCTGGAGATGTCAGAAACACGAGGGAACAATGTTACGCATTTTCTGGAGTCGCCCAATTTGTGAAGCTTCTAAGACAAGGAAAATTCTTTAAAAATAACCAACGTCCAGTTGGGGGGATGACCCAGCAGCTTTCCTCCCCCCACCTCACTCATAGGTCAATAAAAGCTTGCAATGAAGCAGACTTGGTCTATGGATCAACCAAGTTCATGAAGTGAAAACCATGGAGGATCTTATATCAGCCTCAAACCCTACAGATAAACAACTTCGTACAATGGAGGTTTTACTCAATAGACTTTACCTCGACAACAGAATATTAATGCTTACTGGAATGTAACCTCTGGGTTAACTTTGTGCCTTCTAAGAATGTTGGGCCTTACCTGTGATGGTTCACCCTCCCCAACTACCCCTGTCTTGCCCTGGCTTTCCATTCCTGTCCTGTTTTTCCCTTTCCTTTCTTTGCTGTAATGTTCCCCCTTCCCTTTCTTTCCCCTTTTCTGCTCCTCTTTATGTTCTGTACAGTCCAGTTTGCTAGCCTTCCTGTTATGTTTCTATACCGTGTCACCTAACAATTGGTGCCCAATGGCTTACCCATCATGGTTCTAATTGAAGCCCATCTAACGGATCAATCAATAAGTTCACTCCCTGGGTGGTCTCCATCAGGACTTCATGTGCTATGGTTACTCCTAGAAGACAAGTGGTTTTCTAATCAATGTTAAGGGCTATAACACTCATGGACTGCATTCCAAACTAACCCCTTGTTTCTGGTATAGATGATCCTGTTCATACATCACACATCCAATGTCCTGGGATGCTCGTGACTACTAGACATGTGCGATTCGTTTCGTTCCGAATCGAAATTCGGACGAATTTTCGGAAATTCGGACATTCGAATGTATCCGAATTCCGAATTAAAGACATAACGAATGCAAACGAATCCGAATTTCCATTTCCGAAATTCGGTAGCGTTAGTTTCGAACGTTCGTTTCGTTTTCTGTTCGTTTCTTATTCGTTTCGTTCGTTGGAGCAAAGTGACATTAGAGGAGAAAAATATTTTTCCCCCTTCAAATGTCAATTTGCTGCAAACGAACGAACGAAACGAATGCGAAACGAATAAGAAACTAATAAGAACAGAAAACGAAACGAACGTTCGAACTAACGCTACCGAATTTCGGCCGAATCCGAATTCCGAATCCGAATTGACTTTCACATCCGAATCCCGAAAAACGAAATAACACAAATCCGAATTTAAAACGAAACGAAACTAAACAAATTTTTTGGCAGTGCACATATCTAGTGACTACTTTCTCAATCATATATGTCCATGCTATAAATATTACCCACCCGGCTCCATCCAGTTTCACCCTGCAGTTTTGCTCCACATGCTCCACAAAGAGGAGTCATACTTCTCCTGAGGGGCATAACTACAGATCACAGGTGCTGAAGGGGGTTTTGTTGCAGAACTGCAAATAACTGTCAGTTTTTTATCTGAGGGGACACCATGGGATTTTCACAGCCTGATGAAGACTATGCTGGGCCGATTTCAGTGCTGGCCGGGATGACCAGAAGCTCCAAGGGCAATAAATCTACACTATAAAGACAACTTAAAAAAAAAAAAATGTTTTACTGCACAGCCTGCAGAGTGGATCTGTGTCTAGAGATGACCATTCTGAAGACTCCTCCTGTACATCTGACGTCAGATTTTCAGGACTGGAAATGTCACAGGGGGTACAGGCTTAGTGTCGGCAGCTACTTTTGCAATCCTTAATAATACGGTGATGGATTTACTGTATGTTATCTTTATATGCACACATATTTTCTATGTATAAATTGCCTTATCAGCCCCTCTAATGGGTCCCCTTCCAATCCCAGGCCCCATAGCAGCCACTACATCGCTACTGGGTCCTGTAGAGACTCGCCCAGTGTAACATACAATGCAGCACTCGCCACCTAAGCATCCCATCACCATGCTTGACTGCAGGGGTAAGCATGTACAGTATAGCCCTCTCCAGCAAGTCTCATTCTTGCTGGTACTGGGACAGCAGAAAGGCTCAGGGAGGGTCAGTATATGCTGCTTTAAGTCCTTAAAGTGAACCTGTTCAGCTACCCAATATGGATGAAGCACAGGGTTCCTTTGGACTGGGTAGACTACACAGTAAAGTTCATGATCTGCATATCTATACAGTGTTGGCTAGCCAGCCTCATACTCTGGGTAGGCTTAAAGTATACTCAAAGCATCCAAGTGGCATGCAAGTCAAAAATAAATGGCAGATCTTACCTGCAGTAAGTTGCCTTTAGA
The DNA here is from genome assembly GCF_000935625.1 of Nanorana parkeri. NCBI lineage: Eukaryota > Metazoa > Chordata > Amphibia > Anura > Dicroglossidae > Nanorana > Nanorana parkeri. The sequence goes on from NW_017307016.1 coordinate 189,784, forward strand.
TAGCTATACATTCCAATCCATTCTGTCTGTCTGGCAATGAGATCAGATATGAGAACTTAAGTATAAGGAACCTGTGTTAGAGGGGTGGAGTAACATAACTCACAAGGGCAGAGCTACATGAGAAACTCTCTGTAATTTATCACAATTTAATATTCGAAGTTCCTGGAAGTCTACACTTATACTGGTGGGTACCCTATAGATGCCAATGTAAAGAGTATGATTGCCCTTGGGCTAACATAGAACATCTGACAACACTGAAGAGGGTGTGTGTGTGTGTGTGCAACAACGGAAGTAGATATGTCTGTGAGAGGTGACAGAGATAGCCAGGCAAGTCAAGAAGAGTCAACAAGTCAAGCATGGTAGCGTCCACCAACAGCGATCTTTTCCAAACCACATGTAATCATATCATACACGGTTACATGTAGACGCCTGACCATCACGCCTACTAAATCACCAAAAGTATGTGGAACTTCCTCCAAATGATTAGGTTCAGGGGTCTCCAGTGAAGGTTCTGATAATCCTCCATCATACAAAGACATTGTAGACAATTGTGCTCTTCCATCATTGTGGTAACAGTTTGGAGAAGACCCTTTTCTGTTCCACCATGACTGCCCCCTGTGTACAAAGCCAGCTCCATAAAGACATGGTGTGACCAGTCTGGTGTGGAGGAAGTCGACTCTCCTGCACAGAGCCCTTACCTGTCGACTGTAATCCAGGTCTTATCATTCAACTTTAACACTTAGTGTATGTAGAATCAATGGCATATTCAGGGCCGGATTTACTCTCTCTGCTGCCCCAAGGCCAGGTTCCTCAATGCGCCCCCCTACCTACCAACCCTCCCCATGGCAGAATGGCAGATCTGCAGGCTGCATACAAGTGATCTCGGCAACATCGCCGAGATCACTTGTAGAAAACAAGCGGCGGCTTCCCCGCTGTACATTTAGTTCTGCTTGCCCAAAGCCGGGCTACATGTAGAAAACAAACTACCCGCCCGGAGCCCGGAACTGCATGTCCCGGGCATCGGGAGATAAGAATTCCACACCCCTGCTGCCCCTCTACTCCCTGCTGCCCCAAGGCCGGGCCTTGGTTGGCCTTGTGGGAAATCCGGCCCTGGGCATATTCCACCTTTTGCTCCATCCCCATAACTGAAGGTCCGTACCTCCGTGCAGACTTGGGGCTGGGGGAATAGTCTACAGAAGCCTGCCCCCCTCTTTCCCATTCCCCAGCCCCAAGTCTGTGTGGAGGCACGGACCTTTGGTTATAAGATTGGAGGAAACAAACAATGGACTACAAGTGTGGTGACATCGCCTCACTTTTCCTGCGCTAAGATCTATGGGTCACTTTCCCATGGTGGTGGCAGACGAGACTTGTGGTCTCTCCATTTACAAATCCCTGTGAATGGAACAATCTAGCTATGCATTCCTATGCTGTTTTTTTTAAATTATTATTCTGACAACAGCAGCTGTCAGAATACTAAAAAAAAACAACTACAACAAACCCCCAGTAGATAACAAAGAAGCAATTGCTTCCCGTGCTATCTGCCATCATTTCAGGGGGTGCTCTCTCCCTGAAATGAGAAGGGCACCTCCCTGAAATGAGAAGGGCACCTCCCTGAAATGAGAAGGGCACCTCCCTGAAATGAGAAGGGCACCTCCCTGAAATGAGAAGGGCACCTCCCTGAAATGTGAAGGGTACCTCCCTGAAATGAGAAGGGCACCTCCCTGGAATGAGAAGGGCACCTCCCTGAAATTGCTTTCTCCAGGTTGGGATCCCTGGCATTGAGGTCATGACCAGTAAAACACTGTGGTCATATGGATGTGCTGTCATGATGCAACGTGTGTTAACGCATGGAGACACAGCGTATAGATCTCAATGGGCCATTCAGAGACCAAGTATTCCCTAAATCTGACCTCCAAAGGACTTTCAGATTCTGTAAGAAAACAGTATTGAAAATCTCTGGTTTGTTTATAAGAAGTTTATAAGAGCTTATTAGCAGTTTATTTCCCTACCGATAAATCCAAGGCTATTTGCTGACTCGGTCACGTCTCAATCAGGCGGTCAGCAGCCGGTGTTAATGTTTAAAAGTGTTGGCTCAGCGAAGTGGAGAACAAGTTAACATTGTATGCAATTCCCCTTTACATGTGGAGCCAGGGCCGGATTTACTATCCCTGCTGCCCCAACGCCAGGTTCTGCTATGCGCCCCCCTCCCCGCATCCCCCCCCCTCAACGGAGAATGGCAACCGGATGGCAGGGGCGGCAGGGTTAGTTTTATTTATTTTTATTGTTTCTTTCTTTTTTATCACTTTTTTAATTTTATTTTATTTTTTACATTTTT
>NW_017307016.1:194070-195979 GCF_000935625.1 Nanorana parkeri
ATTATTATTTCTTCTTATTTTTTTTTTCACTTAACTTTATTGCTATCACACAGGAGCTAGCTAATAAGACCCTGTGTGATAGCATTTGCAGGTGACAGGTTCTCTTTTTTTTTTTTTACTGTATAACTGGTAACAAATTGATGAGTGCGTTTGTCGTTTGTTTTGCTAGGTTCTCTTTTTTGACCATGTCACCTCCAATACAGGAGTTCTAGCACAGCACTGTGCTGGAACTCCTGTGACAGGTGAGACGGGAAGAGCACTGCTCTCCCCTCTCACTGTCTACAGTCTACACGGAGAGGCATGGTTACTTCTAACCCTGCCGCTCTGCTCCCCACATCGACGGCAAGGGAGGAGAGACTCGGCGGCCGGAACCAGAGGAGAGAGGTAAGTGAGGGGGGGAGGACGAACAGGCTGCACAGATTTTACAAGTGATTGCAGCGACATCGCCGCGCTCACCTGTAAATGTACGAGCGGATTCCCCACAAGGCAACTTACCCGCCCGGCGCCCGGAACGTCGGGGGGACTCCACACCGCTGCCGCCCCTCTGCGCCCTGCCGCCCCGAGGCCGGGCCTCGGTGGCCTTGTGGGAAATCCGGGCCTGTGTTAAGCTCAGCTGGGCTGTCACCGGGTGTAATTAAAGGTTCATTTTTAGCAAAATTAAACAGTCAAAGTACAAACATCCAATTCAATCTGCAAATTGCTGAGTTGCTTCTTTTCCCCTAAATCCAACTGTGTACTGCGTATAAAACACTCATCAGCCATAACATTATGACCACCCGCCTAATATTGAGTAGGTCCCCCTTTTCCAGACCAGTCGAGTCCTGTAAGTTGTGAGGTGATCGACCTCTATATGGATCGGACTTGTTTTTCCAGCACATCCCACAGATGATCGATTGGATTGAGATCTGGAGGCTTTGTAGGCCAAGTCATCACCTCAAACTCGTTGTTGAGCACCTCAAACCATTCTTGATCCATTTTTGCAGTGTGGCCGGGCTCATTAACCTGCTGAAAGAGGTCACTGCCATCAGGGAATACCGTTTCCATGAAGTGGTGGACTTGGTCAGTAACAATGTTTAGGTCGGTGGTACGTGTCAAAGTAACATCCACATAAATGGCAGGACCCGAGGTTTCCCAGCAGAACATTGCCAAAGCCTCACACTGCCTCCGTCGGCTTGCCTACCTCTCAGTGGTCATAATGTTATGGCTGATGTATACACAGTCAGATTTGTCCGATGCGATTAACATAATACAGTTTGCGATTTCTGGCTGATGGAGGATACATAACCGACGGCAGATTTTCAGCCGAAACAAAATGTAGCCAATTGCACAATTCTGGATTCCATCATGACTGATGGTGAATGGCGGGCTGGGATTGAAGTGGGCCGAGGGGACATCAGCACTGCTCTGTCAGTGAGCCGCCTCTCCTTCCATCTCTAGGTCTCTCTGCTCAGACAAAGATGTCGATTTTTAAGTACTTGTCTTCCATATGAAATGGTTCATAAGTCGCGCACAGTGCTTGGTGATGCGTCCGGACTTCCCGGTCATGTTAGAACATGAAACAGATTAGAGGATTATGTAAACACCTCGTACAGGGTTCATATCAGAACAACCTGCGATCGCATTCCAAGAGCATAAGGATGAATTAAAATGTAACTCCTCCCTAATACACTTTTCAGTTCTGAATAGGAGTTCTGAATAGGAGGAGGAAGGGTCAAAATCTCTGTCTGGCTTTTATTACTTTCTGTGCGCCTATTGTATTCCCAGCAATATCATCAGTCACAGCAGAACCCTCAGATGCCCCACCATTGGAGGTCATTGGCTGGCTGTGTAAATACTCCCGTTCCCCCCCTTCAAGAATTAGTGGTGAGTGGCCGACTGTTACAATGCCCCCCTAGACAATGATGGTCTG
>NW_017307016.1:196051-198753 GCF_000935625.1 Nanorana parkeri
CTGGCAGTATAAATCCCCCACCAATAGCAATGGTGGTCACTGGCTGGCTGTAAAAATACCCCTCCTTCCCCCGAGCATTGGTGGTCAGTAAAAATAACCCCCAAACATTGAATTCAGAATAGGGGAGGTCTTATTTACCTCCACTCTCCTTATCACCAATATTGCGGCATTACTTTGTGAATGTGTTACAGCCATAGCAACCATCTCATAACAAAGGAAATGCCTGAATTTGTCGCATGTGTCGGCGCTAACGATGAAAGTGCAGCACGTGTTTCATAAATTTGGTACAAGGGTTCCGACTACATCCACACCGCCAGACATTCCTTCCTGAACCACCTCGGGTGTTTGTTGTTTCCATCACAGGCCTGAGTTGCAGCGTTCTAATGGCCCCGATAAACTTCCATTGGGTACTGGGAGTTAGGGTTGCCACCTTTTCTTCCATCAAAACCCGAACACGCTAGCGACGCATGGAAATTTTTTGGGGAGAACAAGTCATGGCTTATTTATATGTAAATAGTGCCTCCCATTTACATGTAAGCATCACAGTCGAGACAGTGGGGGGGCCAGTAGCCCCTATCTTAATTTTGGTTGCCCCTGTCTGCCTAGCTGGGAGTCATAACGCAGATACTAGTCTGTCTGGTTGAGACCTTTTCTCGTGACTGTGTTTATACCAGTAATATGCTCTTTGAAAGAAAAATATACAAAGAACAAAACAATCTAAAACAAAGTAGAAATTGCAGGTTTTTCAATTATTTTAACAGCCCCTTCCCCAGAGTATAATTTAAGAAATTTGAAGCAAGAATCCAAACAAAATAAGGAACAAGATTTGATTGTAGGAGCTCCACTGAAACTCCAGTTTTGATACTCCTCTCCCTGTTTCAGAGTTGCTTTATTGCTCTACATATTTAATTTCTACTTTAATTCTTCTCTAATGATAATAACAGTTTGCCCACAGTAAAGATGGCGCCATGTGATCTCTGTGGGACAATGACTTTTTTTATTTTTTCACCGATGAGTCTATAGAGCAACGAGGCGGCCATTTTTCTGAAGCCCGATGGTCATTGCGGTGATGAGAATTGTCTCAGGCAAAATGTCCGCCGTACGGAAACAGGAGGGGCCAGACTATTGTCTTGTCCCATTTGTAGCGGTTGTTGTTTCCGGCGCGCTGTGATGATGTCAGGGGCCCGGAGGCATGGATGAGACAACATGAATAAAGGCTGGCTAGAGCTGGAGAGCGACCCAGGTACAATAACTGCCCCCTTCCCCCCACACACTGCCACTGTGCCCCCATACCCTGGGGAGGCAAATACCCCGCCTAGGGGCAGACATGGGAAAAATACTTCACCAAGGGGCTGCACTGTACCCCCCTCCCATTGACTCCATATTCTGTGTGCAGTGGGGATACATACCCCACCCAGGGGCAGTCATTGGGGTGACTGGGGGGAGTTACCCCACCCTAGGAGTGCCTTATGGGCATTGCTGATAAGTTATGAAAGATCCCCTACCCAGGGGCAAATCCAGGGTCACTTCTGTATATACTGCTGATGACATGAGAAGGATACCCCTCCAGAGGGCAATCTGCAGCCTCCCCCTTCTTTCCTTCATATGGGAGAGTATACTGTGTGTGGCTAAGCACTAGGGGCAAGCATAGGGGGTAATTACCCCTCCTGGGGCAGATCCGCAGGTGCCCTTTTTGCAGTGCTGATGACTTGGAAAAGATAACCCCACCCCATGGAGCACCCTGGGGTGATTAATTCTTTCTCCCCCACCATTGTTTACATGAGAGGTGGGTTTGTGTGTAACTAAGCTATTGATGTAAATACTGCACCCTGGCCCCGCCCCTTTCATTCATTGGATTTCAGTCCTGTCAATCATGGGGGCTCAGCATCACATGTGGGCGTTACCTAGGACAGTTTGCATGCAGTTCAAACCTGACTAGGAACATCCCCTCCTCCAGACTGACACCCACCCATGAAAGCAGTTTTATATTTGCATAACTCCTCCCAAGAGCCCGCCCACTGCTTGTATCAGGACAGAGGGCTCTTGAGAGGAGTACTGAGGCAGGGTGTAGAGCAAGTGTGCAAACAATGGACATCTTTCTGTCTCTCCTTATGTCAGCCATAAACGCTACATGACTCTCACGGTTTTATTTTCTGTGTTTGCTGTGCAGGGCTCTTCACACTGCTGGTGGAGGATTTCGGTAAGTAGAACTTCACCTTGTTGGTAGTATCAGCTGAGCCATTGGATCCCGTGCTGGTTCTATGCATCTCTCAGGGGCCCCAGTAGTGAGATCTTCCCATAAGAATTCCTCACCATTGTGGGAGGGGCAGAGACACAAACTACTGGAGGAAATCTCACCATTGTGGGAGGGGCAGAGACACAAACTACTGGAGGAAATCTCACCATTGTGGGAGGGGCAGAGACACAAACTACTGGAGTGGAAATCCTCATATGTGTTTTTCTGTAATTTTTGGCGTGGAAGTCATGTATCTACATTCTCGGTAATGTGTATCTAAAGGGAATGTTCCTCACAGAGCAATACCTGTGTGTGTCTGACTCGGTCTGTCTCTCTCTCAGGTGTAAAGGGGGTTCAGGTAGAGGAGATTTATGACCTGCAGAGCAAGTGTCCGGGGTAAGATGTGCACATTATTCTTTCTTTCCTTTGTAACCCCCCTCCTCCCTCCCTCCCTCCTCCCTCCCTC
>NW_017307016.1:198880-205883 GCF_000935625.1 Nanorana parkeri
CCCCTCCTCCCCGGCTCTCTCTGATGGTTCGATGTTCCCTTCAGGCCAGTCTATGGCTTTATCTTCCTCTTCAAATGGATCGAGGAGCGCCGTTCCCGCAGGAAAGTCTCCACCCTCCTGGACGACACGTCTGTCATGGAGGAGGATGTGGTCAACAACATGTTCTTTGCTCACCAGGTGAGATCTCCATCTCCATCTTCATATTTTCTTTTGGTTTTTTTACAGCACTTCAGCACTGAAATCTGAAGTTTCATCTGTTTATATTTTGCCTTCTCTGCTCCCCCCTCCGCCACTCATCAACATGCTACTAACATTACTATGATGATGTCATCACTGGGTCTCTGGTCTTCTCTTTTAAATGCCTCAGTACTTCTGCCTTGAGCCCTCAGCCATGATGCAAGCAGTGGGCGGGGCTCATAGGAGGAGTTATGCAAAGATCAAAATACTTTAATGGGTGGTTGTCAGTCTGGAGGAGTGGGTGGTCCTAGGCAGGCTGTATTTGCATAGATAACGCCCACATGTGATGCTGAGTCTCCATGATTGACGGAACTGAAACCCAATGGATGAAGGGAACTTTATGACTTTAACACGGATGCATTAGCAGTCATTTTATTTCCCTTGTTGCCTGGAATTAACCTTTTTAATATCTCTCATCTTCTTCTTTTTCACAGCTGATCCCAAATTCCTGCGCCACTCACTCCCTCCTGAGTGTGTTACTAAACTGTAGCGGCGTTCACCTGGGACCGACCCTGAGCCGCATCAAGGACTTCACCAAAGGCTTCAGCCCCGAGGTAAGGATACGGAGAGAGCAGGAAATATTGCCGGGCATCCAAGCCAGTTCACGAAATGCTAAGACCTCAGATGTTGCTGCACGAGGTGCCCCTAGCTCAGGGGTTCTCAACCTTTCTAGGGCTGGACCCCTTGGTAACATTTGCCAGGTTGTGGTGACCCCCAATGGTAAAATTTAGGAATGCACCAATACTAGTCTCTGTGTGGCCTTCAGGTGGCCAGTGTGGGCTCATGTGAGCTCAATGGGGCTCTCTCGCGGTCAATGGGGCTCTCTCGCGGTCAATGGGGCTCTCTCGCGGTCAATGGGGCTCTCTCGCGGTCAATGGGGCTCTCCGGTGGCCACTGCGGGCTCTCTGGTGGCGACGCCAGCATTCAACTCCCCTCACTCCTTCTCGCTCCCCTCTCTTTGATCCTCCTCGCTGCCAGGTGCTGCAGCGCCATCTTGCGGCGCGGCCGGAGAACTGACACTGCTACTCTAGAAGGTGGCTGAGGATCCTCTCACCTAGCGCAGCAGAAAGCATGTGGCGACCCACAGGTTGAGAACCACTGCCCTAGCTTGAATGAATCTGCATACGGCTGGAGGTAAACTCCAGGGTGACTCCGCCTCCTGTCTGACATATATGCAGTCTGTCCTTCCCACCCCGAAGGTACCGCCCTCCAGAGCTGTAGTGGTGGTTACTAGAATGATGGGAGTGCTCCTGAGGACACAGAGCAATGATGGGGGGAGGGGTTGTAGCTTTTAATGGCTGAATCCTTTTTTTTCTTTCTTTAGAGTAAAGGTTACGCCATCGGAAATGCTCCTGAGCTGGCCAAAGCTCACAACAGCCATGCAAGGTGAGTGACTCCCCGACAGTATCTATCATTCCAGACTAGTTATGAGAGAGACAAGAGGCTGAAATACCTATCATCCATCATCCATCATCCATCCATCCATCCATCCTCGTGATATTTCAACATGTCAAACTCATTTCTAAGGCTCGATGGCCGTAGTGAGGCGGCTGTTGCCAGACAGGGTCACCCTAAGGCCGGCCATACACCTATCAATTTCTTTACTTCGGGCTGAATGAAAAAAAATTGATCCGCTTCCTCCATCAACGCAAACAGCGTGTCGATCACGGAATCCCACTGTATACATTGTATTCTGCCGGTGCCGCCGTCAGAATACCCGATCAGAGCGGGCAGGCCATTGGCTGCCGGCTCTGATCGCTCGAAAATTTTCCAGCTGGCTCCTTCCATCAGCTGATCGAGGAATGCCGGCTGAAAGGGAGCCGACAGCCCCACACACTGTGCGAATTTCGGACGGTACATTCAAAACTGGACGGAATTGGACCAGTGTATGGGCACCTTAACTGGGGTACCCAGAACCCAGAAAGAGAAAGATGGCATGAAGAGCACCAAACCACAAATGAGTCCAAGAAAACTGTAATCATACATCACATAATATGAAGATACATCTGATGAGCAGTTTCCATCTTGCCTAACCCACATGCATTGCATATTATAATTTTTATGTGTTTAAGAAGCTTCGGGTTAACGCTTTGTTGCTCTCTTCTATAGGCCGGAGCCGCGTCACCTTCCTGAGAAGCAGAATGGAATCAGCGCTGTTCGCACCATGGAAGCATTTCACTTCGTCAGTTACGTTCCCATTAAAGGAAGGCTGTTCGAGCTGGACGGCCTGAAGGTCTACCCCATCGATCATGGTGAGACACTCCAAGCATAGACAGATTAGTGCTGAGTTCCCGGGTCTGTACACCCGCTGTGCCCATTATGAGGAGCTCCCACCATCCCTGTGCTGAGTTCCCGGGTCTGTACACCCGCTGTGCCCATTATGAGGGGCTCCCACCATCCCTGTGCTGAGTTCCAGGGTCTGTACACCCGCTGTGCCCATTATGAGGGGCCCCCATCATCCCTGTGCTGAGTTCCCGGGTCTGTACACCCGCTGTGCCCATTATGAGGAGCTCCCACCATCCCTGTGCTGAGTTCCAGGGTCTGTACACCCGCTGTGCCCATTATGAGGGCTCCCCCCATCCCTGTGCTGAGTTCCAGGGTCTGTACACCCGCTGTGCCCATTATGAGGGGCTCCCACCATCCCTGTGCTGAGTTCCCGGGTCTGTACACCCGCTGTGCCCATTATGAGGAGCTCCCACCATCCCTGTGCTGAGTTCCCGGGTTTGTATCCCTGCTGGATTTTTAAAAAATATTACGTAGAATGTAAAAGAAGAAGCTGCAATACACAGGGGTGGGCAGGAAGTCCCAACACTTCCATGTGGGTGGGATTAGACCCTGGAGCTATATCAGGGAGATGTATCCAATTAAGTCCTCAGGAGGTATAAGCAGGACACTCTTAACATGGACTGGACATGGAATTGTTCCTCATGTCGGGTTTACTTTCCGGATGATGACCACTCTTCTTATGTGTGTCTCTTTTCAGGTCCCTGGGCGGAGGACGAGGAATGGACGGACAAAGCACGGAGGGTGATAATGGAGCGCATCGGGCTGGCCACAGCGGGGTAAGGACCCTGGAGGTCACAGGTTTTGCGGGGGTTGGGCTCCGCCCCTTAGTTCCAGTGAAGGGAACTCTTAAGACATCAGCACACCAAAACATTTTGGACAATTTCATGCTCCCAACTTTGTGGGAGGAGTTTGGGGACGGCCCCTTCCTCTTCCAACATGACTGCGCACCAGTACACAAAGCAAGGTCCATAAAGACATGGATGGGGGAGTTTGGGGTGGAGAAACGTGACTGGCCGCACAGAGTCCTGACCTCAACCCCATACACCTTTGGGATTAATTAGAGCGGAGACTGCGAGCCCCTCCCCCAACATCAGTACCTGACCTCACAAATGGTCCAACATTCCCATAGACACACTCCTAAACCTTGTGGACGCCTTCCCAGAAGAGGCGGAGCTGTTATAGCAGAAAAGGGCGGAGCCAACCCAATACTGAACCCTACGGACTAAGACTGGGATGCCATTAGAGTTCATGTGCGTGTAAAGGCGTCCCGATACTTCTGGTAATATAGTGTATGTCCCCCCGGTGTAATCATTTATCATATCCACAGGGAACCGTATCACGACATTCGATTTAATCTGATGGCCGTGGTACCGGACCGGAGGCTTAAATACGAGAGTCGGCTGAATGTCCTGAAGATGAACAGACAGACGGTGCTGGAGGCCTTGCAGCAGGTACATTGAGCGATCGGCAGCAACAAATATCCGGTGTGAGAATAATGTCCGACGGTCTTTATAAAGATGGATTCCTGCCTTACCTTTTGTTTCTCAGACTCGTAGCAAGCCACGACCTTTGCTGAGACCGATCACTCTCCATTCCCTCCATATTGTAACGCACAAAAGCTGCAGCAGCTATCTTGTGGCCGCTTTTATCATGCGTGTGAACGATTGAAGTCCATCCTGTCGCCGGGGCGGCCTCGCGCCGGCTTTGGCTTTCTCTGCCATTGATCAGCTTTGTTCTTCATCGTGTGCGGCCGTAATCTTTAGAGCAGTGGTCCTCAACCTGTGTCACCTCAGGACCCACATTTGTCTTTGATCATTAAGTCGTGCCGCAAGTTGCACTGCATGGCTTTGCGGTACCGCGCGTTCCAATGCGGGCGATAGAACTGTGGTTGGGAGGTGCGTTAGGGGTAACCCTTCAAATGAATGGCAAATGCAATGCAGCTCTCCCACCAGAACGTGTGGTAGGTGCGATTGCGTGATACAGTGCGTTATTCACACAGGACAGATTAACGCACTGTGCTAGTGTGAATGGGCCCTCAAAAACACTGACAGACGCACACAATGTCACACACACACACATACGCACTCCAAAAAAATTGAATCCACCAAGACTCCCTACCTTACGAGAACTGGAGCGGATCCTCTGCCTGGGGTCCAGTGTGGGGCTGCTGTGCTATGACGGAGCTCCATCCATATCTGCATCCACTTGCACAGATCCCTTGCACACCCTGTAGAGGTGCCGGGAGCCAGAATGTGACGTCACTCCGGTCCAGGCTCCTCTACAGGATACGCAAGGGAGCTGTAAGCAATGCACTTATGGATGGAGCTCCCTCACGGCCATAGCCCCAGCTCACCCCACCTCACCTCACCTCACCTCACCTCAAGCTAACACTCGGCACCGGGCGGCATATTTTGAATGGCTGCTTGGCGCTAGAACTGACGGTGCTGCGCTAGGGGAGGCTGAGGAGCCTCTCACCTAGAAAAGTGGAAGGCATGCAGGGACCCAGTGAACACAGGGTTGCGACCCACTTTTGGGTCACGACCCACCAGTTGAGAACCAAGGCTGTAGGGCTTCCATCAGTCACTGTGCTGCTGTTGAGCATTATAGGAACACATTCCCGACATTCATTGAGGCGATCATCACGGGAAGGAAATGTGATGATTTTTGCTCTCTGTTTTGACTCGTCTATCAAATTTGGGGGCATTTTAGCTGTTAATGGGGGAGGGAACATTTGTATTACAAATGAGTCTCACGCTGGGGCGCGTGATTGGTGCCAAGACTCCGGGAATTCCCCATTGTCATCACTGCGTGCACTTTCTGCCGAATTCCTTTCCATTCCCCTGTAATGTATACAAGAGACTCTTCAGGTTTGTCCATCTCCATTGCAGCTGATCCGGGTGACGCAGCCAGAGCTGATTCAGCCCCAGAAGTCCACCGACAGTCAGAGTAACGAGGACGCCAAGCCTAATGCGAAGTCTGCGCCTAACCAGGAGACGTCCCGTGTTGGCTCCCAGAGTAATGCCTCAGGTAATGACCGGATAGATGCACCGTCCCTCAGATGTGCCAGGTACACCTATACCCATGTGTCCTTGTCCCTTCCCTGTAGATGTGAGCGGAGACGCAGCCGGATCGGCACAGAGAGGACCCGTCCCTAATACATACAGCAAGCTGAATGCCGTTCCACATAACGGGAGTGCGACCCCTTCCCAACCCCCCCGGCTCCCCGCTTTCTTGGACAACCACAACTACGCCAAGTCCCCCCTGCAGGTCAGTGCATATTCTGGCTCCGGTTTCTCCGGTGCAGTGCCGCGCAGGAAGCTACGATTTCTGTGGCGCGTCAACTTACAGGAAGGTCGGGTTTTTGTGGTGCTCTGCCTTAGAGGAAGCTAAGACCTTCGCGGTGCCCTGCCTCCAGCAATGTACCGCCCAGTGACTATTTAAAGCTAAGCTCTGGGATAGGCCATATTACCGAAGTACAAGGGCCAGGTGTATTCTTCCATGAATCTCGGTGAGCTTTGTGTATTTCTTCCAGATCTGTGCAGTCATCCAGTGTGAGGAGCTTCCTGTAATAAAGACCGCTCACTGCTGCCCTCTCCTTGTGCAGGGTGACTGGTCTTGTCTCCGCCCCCTCCTGTAATAAAGGCCTCTCACTGCTGCCCTCTCCTTGTGCAGGGTGACTGGTCTTGTCTCCGCCCCCTCCTGTAGTTTTCTGCAGGCAGCCTGTACTGGGGGGAGTTCGTTGGGTCGCTCCCACAGCTCTGCTCTGGCTATGTAAAGCACTGTGATGATGTCACTGCTATTTTTTCAATGAACTAACTTGATTTTGCAACGGCAGGAAGGGGGCGTGTTTCCATTGCTGGGCAGGAAGGGGGCGTGTCTCCATTGCTGGGCCGGAAGGGGGCGTGGCTCCATTGCTGGGCCGGAAGGGGAAGTGACTCCATTGCTGGGCCGGAAGGGGACGTGACTCCATTGCTGGGGAGGGGACGTGACTCCATTGCTGGGCCGGGAGGGAACGTGACTCCATTGCTGGGCCGGGGAGAGAACGTGACTCCATTGCTGGGCCGGGGAGAGAACGTGACTCCATTGCTGGGCCGGGGAGAGAACGTGACTCCATTGCTGGGCCGGGGAGAGAACGTGACTCCATTGCTGGGCCGGGGAGAGAACGTGACTCCATTGCTGGGCCGGGGAGAGAACGTGACTCCATTGCTGGGCCGGGGAGAGAACGTGACTCCATTGCTGGGCCGGGGAGAGAACGTGACTCCATTGCTGGGCCGGGGAGAGAACGTGACTCCATTGCTGGGCCGGGGAGAGAACGTGACTCCATTGCTGGGCCGGGGAGAGAACGTGACTCCATTGCTGGGCCGGGGAGAGAACGTGACTCCATTGCTGGGCCGGGGAGGGGACGTGACTCCATTGCTGGGGAGGGGACGTGACTCCATTGCTGGGCCGGGAGGGGGACGTGACTCCATTGCTGGGCCGG
>NW_017307016.1:205981-208651 GCF_000935625.1 Nanorana parkeri
CCCTGGGTGAGTGCGGGGGACCCTGGGTGAGTGCGGGGGACCCTGGGTGAGTGCGGGGGACCCTGGGTGAGTGCGGGGGACCCTGGGTGAGTGCGGGGGACCCTGGGTGAGTGCGGGGGACCCTGGGTGAGTGCGTGGGGCCCTGGGTGAGTGCGTGGGGCCCTGGGTGAGTGCGGGCCCCGTCTCGGCTTCATCCCACTGACAAGTTCACCTCAATGTTATAAAATGATGATTGTCATGGAGCGGGTGTAGAAGTTCTACAAATGCATTGATTGGAGGAGACGCCTCCCCAGTGTTATTTCTGCTGATCTCTGCCAGCCAATCACGATCCAGCATCATAAGCACACATATAAAAGGGATCCTGGGGGCCACACACAGCCTCTACATGTATCTTTAATGTCTCCGGCAGGTTCAAGAGAAGAAGTTCGGAGTCTCTGCCCCCACCTCCCGGGCCGGAGCTCCCCGCCAGCGTCCTGGTAGAAAAGTTAAAAGAGACCCAGCGAGAATTGTGCTCCCCGCTCTCTATAAAGACCGGGGCCCCCGCGGCCCCCCATTCCCAACCGTCTCCCACCCCCAGCAACGAGAGCACAGACACCGCCTCAGAGATCGGGAGCGCGTTCAACTCCCCGCTGCGTTCGCCTCTGAGGTCCGCCAACACCACCAGACCCTCCAGTCCCGTCACCTCGCACCTCTCCAAGGTCCTCTTCGGGGAGGAGGAGCCTCTCTCGCGGCTGGATAGCGTACGGTATAACCGCGCGGTGCGGGAACTCGGGCCCCTGGTTGGCACTGGAATTCTGCACCTCACCCGGGATGGGCAGCTCTGCTCACTGAGCCGGAATGGTAAGGGGGGGGGAGACTCCGTATACATTGTATATGGTGGAGGAACAATCGGCTACCCACAGGGGTGAAATCGGTAATAATGTCTGTTTTACATATTGCTCAGATTCCGGAAAAGTCTCCCCAAAAATCAAAACGGAGGACGGCAGCGAGAACTCTGACGCCCCCCCGAGGGGAGAGAGGTTCTCACCTAAGGTAGGGGCAAATAGCCTGCAGCAGACTGATGACATCATCTCAGCCTAGGCACAGTCACTGAGTGGAGCTCAATGATCTCTTTGTATTGATAAGCGGTGGAGGGGAATGTATTGATGGAGAGTTCCGCCTTATCGGGACCTTTAGATGAAATTGCCTCTTTATTTTTCTTTCTAGGAGCTTCTGGCTTTGTTGAAATGCGTAGAAGCCGAAATCGCCACGTCGGAGGCGTGCCTGAGGGAGGAGCTAGAGAAACGCAAGAAATTCAAGGTAGGGAGCTCGGTGTCCCGCAATCCCCTCCCCGCAGTCTCTGGACCGGGTTCTAATCCGACCTTCTCATTCCCCTCCCCCTCCAGATTGACGACCAGAGAAGAACCCACAACTATGATGAGTTCATCTGCGCGTTCATCTCCATGCTGGCCCAGGAAGGTGAGAGAGTTCAGGCGGGGTTCAGACCTCGGTGTCTGAGGTTTACCTTGTGTGTCTTAAAGCTTGAACGGCGGGATCCTGCCCACTATTCGCCCCTTCCCCCCCCATACACAATAACAATGCTTACTTTTGATTGGTCATGTGACCTGATCAGTGCCATAAGTATAGTTCACTGTGCCCTGGCACCATGGAGGCGGAGCCCCTCACGGCCTAATGCGTTTCCTGGGACTCCATGGGAAGTCATTGATGTGCTATGGAGCAAGGGTAGCCAAACGCCGGTCCTCCCAGCTGTGGGGTGGAACTACAAGTCCCATGAGGCATTGCAACGTTCTCACTCACAGACATGACTCCCGGAGAGAGAGAGAGAGAGATATGCATCATGGGATTTGTAGTTTCACCCACAGCTGGGAGGACCGGTGTTTGGCTACCCCCGCTATAGAGAGCAGCTGTATGGCTGTGGGCTGGTCACCACTGGGTGCTGCGGAGGGGACAGTCCGGCACCCGGCGCCATCATGTCTCTATAGACACGGAGGGGACAGTCCGGCACCTGGCGCCATCATGTCTCTATAGACACGGAGGGGACAGTCCGGCACCTGGCGCCATCATGTCTCTATAGACACGGAGGGGACAGTCTGGCACCCGGCGTCATTGTGTCTCCATAGACACGGAGGGGACAGTCCGGCACCCGAGGACAGTCGGGCGCCGTGTAATGACGCACTCTGATTGGCCAGGAAGCCGGCTTCATGCTCCCTCGTCATCTCATGAAGAGGGAGCGTGGAGACGGCAGCCCGGGCCAATCAGAAAGCAGGGCGCCGCGTCATTACACGGCGCCCGGCTCCCATGATTGACCAGCAAGACGGCTCCGGCCGGGTATTGGAGGAAGGCTACGTTCTGGCCGGAGAGGACCCCGGGGGGGGGCGGGGCTGAACATACCGAGGTGAGAGGGGGACAGACTTTCCGGGGGGCGAGTCATTACACGCCGCCTGGCTTCCTGAACGGGACTTCCGGTACTCGGTAATTGGTATCGGCGAGTAGCGGAAAAAAATTATCGGTACCAAAATACCGATATCGGTGCACCCCTGGTTTATAGATCACAGGGGAGAATGGGGAAGAGGTTTCCGGTGGTCCTGGGCTCCCAGAAGAGTCAGGGGGAGCTCGCGGACCACCGGAGAGGGGAGTGGACCCCCGCGGGAGGTGTCGCAGTGATTGGAC
>NW_017307016.1:208672-209402 GCF_000935625.1 Nanorana parkeri
TTTTCATACCCGCATCATGTGATCTGCCCCCTCCCCCCGTGTAGTCCTTCAATACTCCTGGTCAGGGATTGTCCAGTCTTTGCCTGGGATCTCCCTCCACGACGGTTCCTCCGTGTCACTAGTACTGTATTACAATCACCGTTGTCACCCCGCGGGCAGGACCCATCTTACAAGACTGTACAATGACCCCACTGGCTGGATCCATAAACCACCTCCTCCTCCTCATCATGTCTGTCCTTCTGCAGATGACAGTACTTCTTGTGGAATAATAAATGTTATACAATTGAGCGGCATGATATTTGGATGATGAACGGTGTACAGGGGACAGATTGTGTGACGTTCAGATATTCCCTCCCATCGGGGGAACCTTGTACAGGACACATGTAGGCAGCATGCAATGACTCCTAGGGGCCGGCTCTGTAATCAAGCGAGGTAGGGATGTCGGGACCGGTGATGCGTTTTCCACTCCACGTGATGCATTTTCCACTCCACGTGATGCATTTTCCACTCCACGTGATGCATTTTCCACTCCACGTGATGGTCGTCTGATAGCTACGTCCATCAGTGGCTTCTGTCATTGGGGACAAGGCCTTTTATAGGGGGGATGTCTTCCCCTCCATAGAAACCCATCTGATGTTTCTATTAAAGGGATTTCATCAATTATTTTTGTTGAGTGTTTATAAACTGATTTTTAATATTTTCTTGTATAAAAACCCCAATAAAAGTGGAT
>NW_017307016.1:209692-213908 GCF_000935625.1 Nanorana parkeri
TTTTCATACCCGCATCATGTGATCTGCCCCCTCCCCCCGTGTAGTCCTTCAATACTCCTGGTCAGGGATTGTCCAGTCTTTGCCTGGGATCTCCCTCCACGACGGTTCCTCCGTGTCACTAGTACTGTATTACAATCACCGTTGTCACCCCGCGGGCAGGACCCATCTTACAAGACTGTACAATGACCCCACTGGCTGGATCCATAAACCACCTCCTCCTCCTCATCATGTCTGTCCTTCTGCAGATGACAGTACTTCTTGTGGAATAATAAATGTTATACAATTGAGCGGCATGATATTTGGATGATGAACGGTGTACAGGGGACAGATTGTGTGACGTTCAGATATTCCCTCCCATCGGGGGAACCTTGTACAGGACACATGTAGGCAGCATGCAATGACTCCTAGGGGCCGGCTCTGTAATCAAGCGAGGTAGGGATGTCGGGACCGGTGATGCGTTTTCCACTCCACGTGATGCATTTTCCACTCCACGTGATGCATTTTCCACTCCACGTGATGCATTTTCCACTCCACGTGATGGTCGTCTGATAGCTACGTCCATCAGTGGCTTCTGTCATTGGGGACAAGGCCTTTTATAGGGGGGATGTCTTCCCCTCCATAGAAACCCATCTGATGTTTCTATTAAAGGGATTTCATCAATTATTTTTGTTGAGTGTTTATAAACTGATTTTTAATATTTTCTTGTATAAAAACCCCAATAAAAGTGGATAAAAAAACTAGAGGCTGGGTGGGGTTGGGGTGGGGGGTGTCCCTGTTGTAGATAGATCTGAACAGCAGGATATCACATTACACTCTAGTCACAGCATAGAAGTAAGGAGCTGCAGAAATCTAGAACGCCACCAACTGGCTGCACCTGGTAAATATGTGATAGTCCGATATTTACCGAATAGAAATGATTCAGTGAGGGGTGTGGAGCAGACAGAACATGGAGCAGTTGTCCCATAACTGAACAAACTGAAGAGAGAAGCTGATTGGTTGCCGTGCGCAGCGGCTCCAGTTCTGATACATTCCCTCCAATGAATATTCTTCAGTATAACACATAAAATAAGTTCTTAAGCGCTTTACGTTGTTTTCTCGTATAGAGAGAGCGCGGGGTACAACTATGTCTGTCTTAATAACCATTAGAGTGGAATAATAACTATAAGGCCCCATTCACACTGAGCGACGTGAAAATCGCGCGATATTGTGCGACTTTTTCCTATTGGGCTGTATGCAATCAGGAGCAATATCGCTTGAAAAAAGGGTCATGTAGGGGCGACGAGCTACCAGCGATATTGGGCGACGAGATGTGAACAGCTCCATTGAAATGGATTGGAGAAGCGACATAGAGCGATATCGCTGCAAAAATCGCTCGATAAATCGCTCAGTGTGAATGGGGCCTTAAGCTGCAAGATTAATCCTTCAGCCAATCACTAGACTTGTGCGCCGTCAGAAAATTTGTTTCAGAATATCCGTTATTTCGTAATTCGTGTCCGAAACTCAATTCGGATTCGTACGAAAAAATGGATTCCGGATCCGAATTTCGGATAAAAAAAAAACTCCGACTCCAATATTAACAAAGGTATGTTTGCTTTTTAACTTCATCATAACGGAATTTCGTATTTCCTGCCTGTGTATTGTAATGCGACTCTCAGCAGCAGCCGATCCGTATTTCATATTTCGGATTAAAAAAAAAATCTTGTCATGTTGTTCAACCTCATTACAGGGGTAATATTAGTTCCCGTTTCAAAGAAATTCGGATCCGAAATTCATTAACGGAATTTCGTATTTTGGATATAATTCGGAAACTGCCATTCGGATTTCGGATGCTTAAGAATTTACGAATTTCAGGAAAATTCAGACGAATTTCGGTTCGTAACGAAACGAATCGCACATGTCTACCAATCACTGCATTGGAGGAGAGCAGAGTCAGCCAGTCACTGTATTGGAGGAGAGCAGAGTCAGCCAGTCACTGCATTGGAGGAGAGCAGAGTCAGCCAGTCACTGCATTGGAGGAGAGCAGAGTCAGCCAATCACTGACTGAAAATAAGAGGGATTGATAGAATGACGTCATGTGATCTCCTTTTATTGAAACGAATGGATTTCGGTGGAAGAAAATGATCGGCAAATAAACAGAATTTGTCTCATTGTAAATGTCACTTTTCTTCATATAAAGTCCGGCTGAAATCTTCACTCTGACTTAAAAGGGCCCCCGAGGTTACAGGAAGCTTTTTGGCCCCTCCTCCGATCAGTAGTCCAGAGAGCAGATCAGAGCCACGCCCCGTTTTATCCAGTGGGTTTGTGGTTGGCTGCTGGGGAGCTCCACTGCGATGACATAGTTGGTGGAATGTCCCGTGGTGGAGAGCGTTCCTGGGGGGGAGAGAAAACAATCCCGCTCAATTATTCAGATGATGATGATTGGTCTGTGTATTCTCTGTGGTTTCCTCGTTTTCTGCCCCGTCACTGCTTTATATCTCGCCTCCCCTCCCCCTCATCAACAGGAAAATACAGCGTTATGGCCACTAGATGGCGCCGAGGAGCGTAGTAATCACATATTTACTTCCTATGTTCCTCAGCTTTATCTAGTGGCCATAAAGCGGTATTTTCCTGATATTACATTCGACCTGGAAACAAAACATTTGTTTTTGCCTCCGCACCGAACAAATATACATGAAATTTCACGGGGCGAATGGCTCTGCGCATTGTTTCTAAATACACCCCTTTGTGACGCGCTCCGTCCACCCGCACAGCATCTGATCTCTGCCGGAGATCCGTCATCTGTTATTACTGAGCCCGTCTCCTGCAAGTCCCCACTTTACCTGCCCGGGTCAGGGTCTTGTAGATGGGGCACAGGTAGGTCCCGGAGGCGGCCGGTTTGCGTTCGGACACCGGCACCAGCCAGATGACCGACATCTCCGTGTAAAGTTCTTTCGGCTTGGATTCGGCTAGCTTCATTGCCGTCTTGTCCCAGCTCGCTCCTTCCAGGTACAGGCCGTGTATGTAACACCCCTCCGGGGGGCGCCGCTGCAGTTCAGACACCGTCTCGTGGAGAATCTGCAACAGGGAAACAGACAACATCAATCAATCAATCTTCCCGATGGTGTTTACTATAGATGCACCGATACCGGTATTTTAGTACTGATAATTTTTTTGGGGTACCCGCCGATTACCGAGTACCGGAAGTCCCATTTAGGAAGCCAGGCGGCGTGTAATGACTCGCCCCCTGGAAAGTCTGTCCCCTCTCACCTCGGCATGTCCAGCCTGTCACCCCCAGGGGCCTCTCCAGCCAGAATGCGGCCTTCCTCCGGTACCCAGCCGGAGCCGTCTTGCTGGCTAATCATGGAAGCCGGTTGCCGTGTAATGACGCAGCCCCCGGCATTCTGATTAGCCGGGAGGCCGGATCCATGCTCCCTCGTCATGAGATGAAGAGGGAGCATTAAACCGGCTTCCCGGCCAATCAGAATGCCGGGGGCTGCGTCATTACACGGCGCCCGGCTTCATGATTGGCCAGCTTGCTGACCAATCGGAAAGCCTGGCAGCGCGTCATTACACTCTGCCCGGCTTCCAGATTGGCCGGGAAGTCAGGAAACCGGACAGCGTGTAATGATGCACTGCCCGGCTTCCTGATACAGGAAGTATCGGGCTAGGCATCGGAGCATTTGGGCGAGTACTCACCCAAATACTCGGTATCGGCACCGATATTGATACTAGTATCTGTGCATCCCTAGTGTTTAGACATGGCTGAAAGCATGAACAGACTTTTCAGGGACTGGCTGCAATCTCCATCATGAAGACAGTCCTAGAACTTAATATTTATTACTGACATGGACCACTGAATGGACTACAACCCCCAATTATCTCCCATTTACTCTCTACAGTTTTCTACTTTAAACCAGAACAATACCCGTCAATGCCGTTGGTGAGGAAGGGGCGTATTTTGGAGATGTTAGGAAGGTGAAGGCGGCAGGATTTGGATAGTGATTGGATGTGGGGAAGAAAGGTGAGGTCCGAGTCCAGGATGACACCTAGGACCTTGGCATGGGGGGGAGGGAGGATAGTTGTGTTATCAATCTCAAGGGAAAAGTTGGGGGAAGGTGCACGGGGGGGCTCATGAGCTCAGTTTTTGAAAGATTGAGTTTTAAGAAGTGTTGCAACATCCAGACGGATATGTCAGTTAGTAGATTAGTGACACGCAGGGACACTGAGGGGGGAGGGG
>NW_017307016.1:213950-214734 GCF_000935625.1 Nanorana parkeri
GGTGAGTTGTGTTCCCCAGCCGTTGGCTCGGTTGGGCTTCTCACCTTGAAGTCGAAGGAGATGGTGTCGATGGAGATGACGTGCTTCCTGGCGAAGTTCTGCAAGGTTCCGGTCAGGAAAGCCTGAGGGAAGAACAGGCCGCTGATCCAGAAGACGGCCGGGATTCCGTCCGCGATCCACTTCTGGAGGAACCTGATCCTCTCCAGGAGGTCGATCACCCAGGAGGACAACGGCTTCAGCGACGGATACGCCTGGATGGGAGAAGCAATGGTTCAAATGACGCGGGCAACGGAGGAGGACTAAATGCTGCCGGAGGGCGCCGGGGACCGCGTCCGGGGACTCACCTTTGCCCGCCAGAGCTCCGGCACCGAATTGTTATACAGACTGGTGGCCATGAGCTCCAACTGAGATGACATGACCACCTGACCTTTCATGGCCTTCAGCAGGTCGCTGAGAGTCTGGGAGAGCACGGCCAGGAGACGGTTATACCTGGAGGGATAATATATGTTATTATACATGGATATGGCTCTGACCTATACCGCAGCGCTGTACAGAGAACACTGAGCCAGTCACATCATTCTCTGTACAGAGGAGCTTACACTCTAATGTCCCCTCCCCCCCACAGTCACATCAGTCTCTGTACAGAGGAGCTCACACTCTAATGTCCCCTCCCCCACAGTCACATCAGTCTCTGTACAGAGGAGCTGACACTCTAATGCCCCCTCCCCCCACAGTCACATCAGTCTCTGTACAGAGGAGCTTACACTCTAATGTCCCCTCCCCC
>NW_017307016.1:216229-220229 GCF_000935625.1 Nanorana parkeri
GTCACAAAAGTCTCTGGACAGAGGAGCTTACCCTCTAATGCCCCCCCCACAGTCACATCAGTCTCTGTACAGAGGAGCTTACACTCTAATGCCCCCCCACAGTCACATCAGTCTCTGTACAGAGGAGCTTACACTCTAATGCCCAATGACAATCACACAGCTGGAAAGTCCAGGTAGAACACCCCAGCATGTAGCATTCTGGTTTGCTGGCAGGGATTGAGCCCGGGACCCCCGGTGCTACATTATAACTTTGATTCATAAGACTCAGCATGCCCCCATCTCCCCCCTCCCCCCATCATACCGTATGACCTCCTGCACCAGCACGGTGTTCATGGACTCCTGGTACATGACGGGGTATTTTGCCATCACTTCCTGCACAGGGATGAGCGCTGGAACCTTCTTCAGGATCCCCTCAGCGATTTCCTCCACCATCTACAGGAAATGACTCATCAGTGACCGTTCAGACGAGACATCGGCGCCACGGATACCAAAAACCACGCTCACCTCATCGCGGCTCCCCCCAGCGCTCTGCGCCCGCGGCTGCAGCCTCACCAGGGACCCCAGGAGGGCGAAGCTCTCGTTCTGCGCGAATGTGATGTTGGCGTTCTCGTGGAGGCCGAAGAGTTCTGTCAGATCGTTGAGTGGGAGGGCGCGGATGTACTGCAGGTAACCCTGGAAACAGACGTAGGAATGATCAGAGCTCCTCCCATGAGGACCGGGGGTGATCCGCCAATCACAGGCCAGACACCCAAAATTATAGTCTATACGAAGCCAAAACTTGTCTTTATATTGTTGGATAAAGTATGTAATGGGCAAAACCCCCAACATTGTGTCCCATTGAGGAAATTACCTTTCACTTCCTGTCCCAGGAGCACAACAGGAAGTGTGAAGATATCCCTCCAAAGCTCCAAAGTGAAGGAAAAATTAAATGTCTCATGATTCCCGATTCATGAGAGATTTCTTTCATGAACCTTTCATCATATTAGACATCCGCTCATCCCGATGAAGAGAACCTTGCCCATGAAACGCGTTGATATAAACTCCGGCTATGTCATGTGACAATAGAATTAAAGAGGGACAAATCCTATACATGTGACTGGATTCTATGCTGGAATATCAGTAATCTGGGGGGGGGGGGGGGGGGGGGGGGTTTAAAAAAAAAGGGGGGGGGGGGGGGGGTGGGGAACTTTACACCAGTTGGGAATGACGATGGCCAAATATACTGGAACGGCTCTCTGCAGTTTGGAATAAATGGCTCTATAATAGGCTGTACTTGTACGAGGGATGCACCGATACCGATACCGATACCAGTATCAGTATCGGTGCCGAGTATTTAGGCAAGTACTTGTACTCGCCCAAATACTCCGATGGCTAGCCCGATACCCGAGCTTCCGGGATCAGGAAGCCGAGCAGCGAGTCATTACATGCTGCCCGGCTTCCTGATTGGCTGGGCAGCCAGCTCCATGCTCCCTCGTGACGGCCAATCAGGAAGCCGGGCGGCAAGTCATTACACGCCCCACGGCTTTACATGCTGCCCGGCTTCCCGATTGGCCGGGTAGCCGGCTCCATACTCCCTCGTCACGTCGCTGCCCGGCTTCCTGGTTGGTCAGGAAGTTGGCCAATCAGGGAGGCGGGTATTGACGTTTCGCCCAGCTTTCTGATTGGCCGGGAAGCTGGCTTTGTGACGAGGGAGCATGGAGCCCGCTTCCCGGCCGATCGGGAAGCCGGGCACCACCTCAGAGAGCCGGCTCCATGCTTTCTCGCTGGTAATCGGGAAGCCGGGTGGCGAGTCTTCACATGCCGTCAGGCTTCCTTAATGGGACTTCCGGTATCGGTATTCGGTATCGGTGAGTATCGTAGAAAAAAAAATATCGGTACTCGTACTCGATACCCAAAAAACCGGCATCGGTGCATCAATAATTTGTACTATACACCAGCGATTCTGGATGTGCATCTGGCTGATGGGGGTGGAATGATTTGCATGGCTCCGCCCACTGTCTATAATGAGGAATATTCCTCTTATTTTTGGTGTATGGGATGGAATGGGTCATGTGACTATCTTCTAGGAAGACTTTACTGTGCTCCGCACTCATTGGCTTGGAGGGCTTTTTGATCCCTTGACCTCTACGGTTACACTGACACAAACGTGGAATCCAGGGATCACAATCTTTAGAGGGGACCAGAAATTCCGGCTCACATTCAGGTCGTAGGTCGGGCTGATCTGATGGTAAACTCCCGACACCGAGAACCTGTGACCGTCCTCCAGCACCGGCGGCTGGTAAAAGTCCTGTAGGATGCTGAGGAGGCATCGTCTGTCCCAGTCGTCGGTGACGCGCCCACCGTAATTAATCTCGCCGGCCGTGTAACGCAGGACCTGCCGCACAGAACACAAACAGTTACCTCTGCACATTGCTGATCGGAGAGGCCTAGAGAGACACGGCGGCCCCCCTCGTTCCCCGGCTCACCTTGTATGGGATGTCGGCGTACTCGTCCAGAAACATCCGCAGCTGAGAGATGCAGATCCGGAGATCTCCGTCGGTGAATTCGTAGGGGATATTAAATCCCAGCGGGCCAAACTTCCGTCGTTCAAGAGTGCTGCCGTGGAACAGACAAAGAGACAGCAGGAGGGCCTTGTGCTCCGGGGCCTGTAGGGGGGAGGAGCATGGTCAGAGGAACGGTAGGAGGCGGTACATAAATAATACACGGAATGTTAGCATAAGAACATTCTCTGAATCTAGACTTGTGTGTTCTGGACCTGCCAGGTGAAGATCCGGAATTTGGACTTTTGTATTCTGGACCTGCCAAGAATATCTTGAAAGGTATCTTTATTATGATTGAGATGTTCTTGATCCTAGAGAAACTTAAACTCAGTACTGATATTTTAGTGTTTGGTGGATGAGAGGAAGTTTATGCTATTTCTCGGGGACCCTATTGGTGGCAGCTGTACCCTGAGTTCATTGGAAGGGAGGAAGGAAGTTCTTGAGTTTGTTGGAAGGAAGGAAGGAAGGAAGGAGGAGGAATGGGAAGCAAGGAAGGAAGGAGGAATGGGAAGCAAGGAGGAATGGGAAGGAAGGAGGAATGGGTAGGAAGGAGGAATGGGTAGGAAGGAAGGAGGAATGGGTAGGAAGGAAGGAAGGAGGAATGGGAAGGAAGGAAGGAGGAATGGGAAGGAAGGAAGGAAGGAGGAATGGGAAGGAAGGAAAGAAGGAAGGAGGAATGGGAAGGAAGCAAGGCTGAGGCTTTTGTAGCAGGCCCAGGTACTCACCTTCTTGCAGTCACTTAGATCTGCATCGCTCAAGCTCAGGTAAGTGCGCAGGAGATTGGCTTTCACCCCACGTGGAGGCTCAATGGTCAGCTTGGAGCCGTTCTGTAGTATGGATACTGGGAACTGGTTACTGGGCATACTGGTCAGCCAGAGGCGGAAATCCCGGTGGACCTGCAGAGCAGAGAAGGTTGTATTGTCACTCGCCAGGTCCGCACAGGAGAAATGGAGTGCAGAAACGCGGACGTACTTTATCGGGGTCAATGCTCTCTATCAGCCTCTCCAGGGAGGGCATCCAGCTGGGCGCGAGGTGGCAGTTCTGGAAGAATACCCACTGCCCTCTCTCCATGGAATTCCTCATCATGGCCTCCGCCCGAGGACCCTGCGGGAAGGAAGACAATGCCAGGGAATATCTCCGGAAATCCACGACAATAGGAAGTGATTGGTGTGACGAAAGGGAACTGACCGGGCAGCGGAGGTGTACTCACCTGTCCCTGGCCCAGAGATATGGCGCTAAGCTTCTTGGAGAACTTCATTTCTTCTGCAAACTTGTAGAGATCGGCGGCCGGGTCGGTACCAGAAGAGAGGATGAAGATGAGCGAAGTGACAGGGGAGGAGTCGCGGAATACAGCACCCAGGTCTGCTGTCTGATGGAGGAGAAGGAGGAACATGACAATAAGTATATGCACAGCAGCTGATGTCTGACGCCCCCCCCCCCCCCCCACCCCCCCCCCCGCC
>NW_017307016.1:220254-266028 GCF_000935625.1 Nanorana parkeri
CCCGAGGGGAGCGACCCGTCGTACCTGCGGCTCTATGAACCTCTGTCCCAGCTGGTGACACACATAGTCCTGCATGGCGTTGGTCACTTTGTCTCCTCGCAGGCAGCGCAGAATCAGCATCTTCTGGAAGTCGTCGAGAGATTGTTCCAAACTGCCCGGAAGCTTCTCCCTGAGAACGAGGAGCAGACGACATTATACAGCCCAACGCACACCTTGGATGCCTGGAGGGTCCGCTCTATACCTGGTGTCTGAGGCCGGCAGCCCGATGGCTCCATATCTGCACCGCATCCATTACACTTATCAAGAGAACCTGTCTAGACCATCCTGTCACTCTACAGCCAATCGGGTAATCCCCCATTATACAATTGCTGCTCCATATAACATTGTACAATAGAATGGTGACGCGTGTGACCAACTTCTGTGTATAGAACCCGATCTGTGTTCAATGATCCACTTATTCATTGTCAGTGCAAACAAATAAAAACACAAAACTGGACTTCACGTCTCTCTTGTGCTGAATGGTATTAATTCAATCTGACCTCCTAACTTCCCTTCAGTCTTCTATCTGACCTCCATCCTTCCCTTCAGTCTTCTATCTGACCTCTGTCCTGCCCTTCAGTCTTCTATCTGAAGTCTTCTCTCTGACCTCCGACCTTCCCTTCAGTCTTCTATGTGACCTCCGTCCTCCCCTCCAGTCTTCTATGTGACCTCCGTCCTCCCCTCCAGTCTTCTATCTGACCTCCATCCTCCCCTTCAGTCTTCTATCTGACCTCCGTCCTTCCCTTCAGTCTTCTATCTGACCTCCATCCTCCCCTTCAGTCTTGCACAGTTGTACCGGCTCCTCTCCTCTTCCTCTGATGTCACTGCACACTGGGAGCTCCTCACAATGTACATTAGAAGCTGCAGCAAGTCAGATAGAGGCCCGCCTCATTTCCTGGCTGAAGGACGTCCAGCATCATCCAGCTTGTTCCTCCCCAGCCTGACTGTCCTTGGCTTTCTGCTTTCATCCATTGGATTTCAGTTCTTTGAATTAATGGAGGCTCAGCATCACCTGTGGGCGTTACCTAGGGTGGTCTGCATGCAAATACAGCCGGTTTAGGAACGCCCACTCCCCCAGACTGACACCCACCCATCAAGACATTTTTACATTTGCATAACTCCTCCCAAGAGCCCGCCCACTGCTTGCATCATGGCTGAGTACTCTTGAGAGGAGCACTGAGGCCGGGTGCTGTGATGGTTTCAGAAAGTTAGGTACAGCCCCCTGCGGGCCCCTCCCACCTCCCACCATCAACTGCCCGCACCAGAGAAGCACAGAGACCCAGGATGGTGATGGGACTCACCGGTGTGGCTCGGGACTGTCGCAGACCCTCCGATACTCTTTGCTGTGTTGGGTGATTTGGTCTTTGATGCTGCTGAAGTTGCGAAGTGAACTCAACGCTTGGATGTCCCTCCAGGCTCGCTCGGCCAGCCACTCCGGACACGGATTCTCAGCCAGAGAGGCCGCTGTGCCCCCCGAGAGCAAGAAACGCCACTCGTCCTGCGGGACACATAGCGATGGCAATGAAATGAACTTCATACGTTTATATGATATCAGCAGCGCGTATAGAACGCGATCAGCCACGGGAACTTTATCCGCGCTTCCCTGAATCTCAGCACATACAACATACTTTATAATGTCCGTATAAACCCGGGGAGCGTGCCAGCCCAGATCAGTGTGGGGTATTTGTGGGGGTCACTTATCTACCCTGAGACAGGCCAATCAGCTGTTTCCCTCCCTGGACCTCGGGTGCAGAACCCCCTTGTTTGCAATACTTTGCTCTGCTCTCTGTGAGCTCACCATACTGATTAGAAGCAGTGGCGTAACAATCGCCATAGCGACCCAGGCGGGCGCTATGGGGGCCCGGGCACAGGGGGGGCCCGGCCAGGGCATCCCTCTGATGCCGTGTGGGCCGCCTGGGTCGCTATGGCATGTAAGGGTGCTGGCTGTCACTGACACAGCTCAGCAGCGGCTGTGAAGATCACTGACAACCTGTCAGTGATGTGTGCAGCGGCCGCGGCGCGTTTCCCCTCACAGCCGCTGCAGCGATGGCAATGAAATGAACTTCATACGTTTATATGATATCAGCAGCGCGTATAGAACGCGATCAGCCACGGGAACTTTATCCGCGCTTCCCTGAATCTCAGCACATACAACATACTTTATAATGTCCGTATAAACCCGGGGAGCGTGCCAGCCCAGATCAGTGTGGGGTATTTGTGGGGGTCACTTATCTACCCTGAGACAGGCCAATCAGCTGTTTCCCTCCCTGGACCTCGGGTGCAGAACCCCCTTGTTTGCAATACTTTGCTCTGCTCTCTGTGAGCTCACCATACTGATTAGAAGCAGTGGCGTAACAATCGCCATAGCGACCCAGGCGGGCGCTATGGGGGCCCGGGCACAGGGGGGGCCCGGCCAGGGCATCCCTCTGATGCCGTGTGGGCCGCCTGGGTCGCTATGGCATGTAAGGGTGCTGGCTGTCACTGACACAGCTCAGCAGCGGCTGTGAAGATCACTGACAACCTGTCAGTGATGTGTGCAGCGGCCGCGGCGCGTTTCCCCTCACAGCCGCTGCGGAGACGTGTCAGTGACAGCCAGCAGCTGCGGCAGAAGAGGCCGGCGTTCGAAAGAAGGAGAAGGCGGGGCCCGCCTAAGAGCAACCCCGCCTCCTCTTACATCACCGGCAAGCGACCTAAGAGCAGGCGGGGCCCGTCGATAGAAGAGGAGGAGGGGCCCGGGAACGGAAGAGGAGGCGGGGCCCGGCGACTACGGAGGCGGACATCGCTGACAGGTAAGAGGTGTGCGGCCCACCTGAGACCCTGCAGAGCCCACTATAGAGAGTCTATGGCGGGCTCTGCAGGGTCACTCTCAGTAGGGCTGTGTGGGATCTCAGGTGGGCTCTGCAAGTGGCATAACTAGCAATCACGGGGCCCCATACAAATTTTGCTACGGGGCCCGGTGATTTCTAGTTACGCCCCTGATTAGAAGCAAAAGGTATCTGTGTGCAAATATGGGAAAGCCACGTGCCAGTGTCAATGCACCCCTGTAGTGAGCAAGAGAGAGAGTGGTCCCTAATGTAATGTACACTTATTTAAAGTTCATGGCCGCTCCCATCGTGGACCTTAAGGCCCCGTTTACATTGAGCGATTTATCGCGCGGTAATTCCCGCGATATCGCGGCAATTTACCACGCGATATCGCTCTCCAATGCTTCTCAATGGGGCAAAGGGTCCTGCTGTCGCGGGTCGTGCGTCGCTACAGCAGGACCCTTTTTGGAGCGGATTTAGCCGCGATTTAAGCTTGTTCAATGCAAGCATTTGCGCGATATCGCGCAAAATGCAAATCGCGCGACAAACGCGCGATTTGCGAACCGCTCAATGTGCACGGGCCTAACTGTTTGTTATCAGCTGATTTAGCAGTGAATCACTAGTACAGGAGGACCGTACTGCTTGAAGACTGTATACAACAATAACTAACAGCCCCCTTCTGTGATGCTTCATTTTTATAACACCAAATATACTACAATATCGTGATTTTGGTTAAAAGAACAATACAGTACAAGCTGAGAGTTCCCTTCCGATTGCCCCCAATGTATACCGCCAGTGTCTATAGATGGCATCCGGCGACTCACCATGTGAATGAGCCCCTTGTCCATGAGGATTCGCACACACAGCAGGAAGGAGAACATGAGTTTGTGCTTCTCGAAGAGACTGCGGCACACGTTGCTGTACAGGCTGAAGGTGAAATACGTGTTTATGTTCTCAATACGCTTCTCCACCGTTTCTACAAGAGCCAATCACAGGGCAGGGTTAGAGCGGCACACTTCCTTCATACAATATCCATATACGAAAGTCATGTATTATTTGTCTCCTATGCTTCACCTGCTCTCTCGGAGTTGGCGATGGCGGCAGTGAAGATGCCCAAGAACCACTCCAGTGAATACTGGTACATCGGATCCACGTTGGACAAATCCGAGACGCAGAAGAACAAGATCTGCGTCCTGACGGCCACGGGGACATACTGGGACCGCGTGCTGTCTATGTCCCTCTCCGTCTTCTCGGCCACTTGAACTTTTGCCTGTGGAAGGGGGAAAGTTAGGTCACAGTCGTCCCTGGATACAGGTCGGAAGTCATAGAAGAGGATTGCCCATCCAATGCTTACCTTGATCTCAGCCGCTTTCACCTTGGAGGCCTCCAGCACCTTGATGAGGTCCACGTCGTCCACTGGATTCCCCTGGGAGGAGCTGAGACGGGTCAGGATCTGGTCCTCAATCTCCTTCAGCTCTTGACGCATTTTGGCATTGGATAGGATCAGCTGGTTCTTCGCTTCTTCTAAGTCAGGACGCTCCTCTGCCACCACCTGCCCCAGGAGCTGATCCTCCAGACCACTGCGGGGGCAATAACAGGAGGGGAATCAGGAAGGGTCAGATGTAAAGGCCGGCTTATCTTCATGTGATCCTTCATGGCGAGTTGAAGATCCACTTTTGTCCTCAAACATGTTACTTTCATTAGGAAGTTGCATTAGTAGGAGGGAGAGATGATTGCTGTGGTCAGTTAGACGTCTCTTACCTGGGGGATAGTGTGAAGTTGATGAGGGTAACTTTGGTGCAGATCTCAGGTGGATAATGGGGATTCGGCAGTTTGGTGGTAATGTACATCCTGAAGTCATCGTGATACGGAATGACGGCATCTCCGAGACGTAGGACGGTGCTCCCCTGCTGCTTGTATGTCTGTGGCATGGCAAGAGAGAGAGAGAGACATAAGAATCAGTGCAGCTCCTGGACAGAGGATCTAGAACCTTGGTTCTCAACTGGTGGGTTGCGACCCCTTGTTCAGCGGGTCACTGCATGCCTTCCACTTTTCTGGGTGAGAGTCTCCTCAACCTCCCCCTAGCGCAGCACTGTCAGTTCTCACGTCAAGCAGCCATTCAAAATATGCAGCGCGGCGCCGAGTGTCAGCTTGAGGTGGGATGGGGGCCATGGCTGCAAGTGAGCTCCGTTCACACTTGCATTGCTTACAGCTCTCTCACGTGTCCTTTAGAGGTGCCTGGACCCAGGCCCGGCGCTACCGCAAGGCAAGTCAGGCGGCCGCCTGAGGGAGCTGCAGGGTGAGGGCGGAAAAAACAGGGCATTTTGACAAGTACTTGTACTTGTCAAAATGCCCCGATGTTTGCGCTATGTTTTTTTTTTCTTTTCTTCACTTACCTTCGGTGCGGGAGAGCAGCGGCGAGTCAGCGCTGGTCCGGTGGGAGGAGCTCCAGGTGGGTTCCTAATTTAGCTGGCCGGCGACTGCCAGAAGTGCCGCGCTTGTCGAGATCCGCTGGCAGTCACCGGCCAGCTAAATTAGGACCCTCCCTCCTTTCCTTCTTACCTTCCTAGCTCCTCTTACCTGTACACATGGCCTCGCCTGCCGCCGGACAGGCCAGAAGTGACGTCATGTCACTAGCATGACGTCACTTCCGACCAGTCCGACATCAGACGTGCAGCATCGCTGATGGGGCCCCAGCTTGTCTCGAAGCCGCTGGAGCGGCAATGCTGGGGCCCTGCGCTGCTTGGGCCAGGCCTCTGCCTCCTCGCCCTTCACTGTCGGCCGATAGTCATGTAAAGGCCCCGTACATGAGTATCGGCCGTCCCCCCCCTGATAGCTGCCCTGTGTGTGAGAATGTCTGCGGTTGTGTGTGAGAATGTCTGCGGGTGTGTGTGAGAATGTCTGCGGTTGTGTGTGCGAATGTCTGCGGTTACGTGTGAGAATGTCTGCGGTTGCGTGTGAGAATGTCTGCGGTTGTGCGTGAGAATGTCTGCGGTCGCGTGTGAGAATGTCTGCGGGTGTGTGTGAGAATGTCTGCGGTTGTGTGTGAGAATGTCTGCGGTTGTGCGTGAGAATGTCTGCGGTTGTGCGTGAGAATGTCTGCGGTTGCGCGGGAGAATGTCTGCGGTTGTGCGTGAGAATGTCTGCGGTTGCGCGGGAGAATGTCTGCGGTTGTGCGTGAGAATGTCTGCGGTTGCGCGGGAGAATGTCTGCGGTTGTGCGTGAGAATGTCTGCGGTTGCGCGGGAGAATGTCTGCGGTTGTGCGTGAGAATGTCTGCGGTTGCGCGGGAGAATGTCTGCGGTTGTGCGTGAGAATGTCTGCGGTTGCGCGGGAGAATGTCTGCGGTTGTGCGTGAGAATGTCTGCGGTTGCGCGGGAGAATGTCTGCGGTTGTGCGTGAGAATGTCTGCGGTTGCGCGGGAGAATGTCTGCGGTTGTGCGTGAGAATGTCTGCGGTTGCGCGGGAGAATGTCTGCGGTTGTGCGTGAGAATGTCTGCGGTTGCGCGGGAGAATGTCTGCGGTTGTGCGTGAGAATGTCTGCGGTTGCGCGGGAGAATGTCTGCGGTTGTGCGTGAGAATGTCTGCGGTTGCGCGGGAGAATGTCTGCGGTTGTGCGTGAGAATGTCTGCGGTTGCGCGGGAGAATGTCTGCGGTTGTGCGTGAGAATGTCTGCGGTTGCGCGGGAGAATGTCTGCGGTTGTGCGTGAGAATGTCTGCGGTTGCGCGGGAGAATGTCTGCGGTTGTGCGTGAGAATGTCTGCGGTTGCGCGGGAGAATGTCTGCGGTTGTGCGTGAGAATGTCTGCGGTTGCGCGGGAGAATGTCTGCGGTTGTGCGTGAGAATGTCTGCGGTTGCGCGGGAGAATGTCTGCGGTTGTGCGTGAGAATGTCTGCGGTTGCGCGGGAGAATGTCTGCGGTTGTGCGTGAGAATGTCTGCGGTTGCGCGGGAGAATGTCTGCGGTTGTGCGTGAGAATGTCTGCGGTTGCGCGGGAGAATGTCTGCGGTTGTGCGTGAGAATGTCTGCGGTTGCGCGGGAGAATGTCTGCGGTTGTGCGTGAGAATGTCTGCGGTTGCGCGGGAGAATGTCTGCGGTTGTGCGTGAGAATGTCTGCGGTTGCGCGGGAGAATGTCTGCGGTTGTGCGTGAGAATGTCTGCGGTTGCGCGGGAGAATGTCTGCGGTTGTGCGTGAGAATGTCTGCGGTTGCGCGGGAGAATGTCTGCGGTTGTGCGTGAGAATGTCTGCGGTTGCGCGGGAGAATGTCTGCGGTTGTGCGTGAGAATGTCTGCGGTTGCGCGGGAGAATGTCTGCGGTTGTGCGTGAGAATGTCTGCGGTTGCGCGGGAGAATGTCTGCGGTTGTGCGTGAGAATGTCTGCGGTTGCGCGGGAGAATGTCTGCGGTTGTGCGTGAGAATGTCTGCGGTTGTGCGGGAGAATGTCTGCGGTTGTGTGGGTCTATCAGTGATTTGAGGGCCCGTTCACACTTGTACAGTGCGCAATTCACACAGTCCCCTGCAATTTCTGGTGTGGGAGTTGTGTTGCATTGCCATTCACTTGAACGGCACCCCAAACACACCTCCCACCCACAGCTCGATTGCCCGGACCGGAACACACGGTACCGCAATGCCGTGCGTTCCAGTGCCGTGCGATTTGGGTCACGACTTAACGACCGGGGACAAATGTGGGTCCTGAGGTTACGCAGGTTGAGAACCGCTGTTCTAGAAGATAACACCACCAAGAAACAGAACTAGTTCTTCTCGTACCTGTTTGAGTAATATGGGCTCCAGTGCCGGGTCCAGCTCTTCCCCAACATTTTCCAGCATGAACGGCTTTCCAAAGCGGATCGCGTTCTCTAAACTGCGCAGGAAGTCGCGGTCACTGAGCTTCGCCACGTCCAGGCCGTTATCTTTTTCCTGGGGGGAGACGAAGACAACAAAGTGTTAATTCTGTCCAAAGTAGACTCCATCAGAACAGCACAACCACAGCTATCACTATACATTGTATACAAAACCATTTCCTATTGGCTATCTCAGACACAGAACTAAAGATGAGCGGAGTGTCGCCGCCGCCGCCGCAAAATAATTTTTCAGCAAAATGACTCACTAAAATTTTGTCAAAATTGTCCCCAAACTTCACCATGTGACCTGCTCAGGTGAAAATTTGCTTTGCTGGCTTGGCTTTTGTTTTCCGACCTGTGGTCACCAAATGAGCGGTGACATGGAGATCACATGGTTTTGTTGAGAAAGCCAAATCAATGATGGCTGCCACTGAATTTCCTTCTAGCTCGACTTGATTTGCATCTAGAAAGAAAAACGTTCCTCGATGTAGATAAAACTTGGCGAAAAAAAATAGTTTAACGGAGCTTCCCTAACACTCAGCAGCCATTTGCAGTTGAAAAATTGGGAGAGTTGTCCCTAGATGCAGCGCTGCCACAAGGGTGGGGGTGTCTGGGTGTGGGTAGGAATGATGGGTGTGCTGCTTCTTATAGATGCGGGCAGGGGTGTCCGTCGTTTGCCAAGGGGATCAAAGAAAAGGGGGAGTACAGAAGCGCTACTACCATATATAAACTGAATAGAGATGGCCAACTTACCAATGGATGGATGGTGGAGCGTAATCAGCGGCGAGGGGTCGATGGGTGTAGGTCCATGAATGGTGAGGGTGGTGAGCACTCAGGGGGATATGTGAGCAATTAGGAGGTATGTGGGTCTCTGCAGAATTGCTCACATATCCCCCTGAGTGCTTACCACCCTCACCATTCATGGACCTACACCTATCGACCCCTCGCCGCTGATTACGCTCCACCATCCATCCATTGGTAAGTTGGCCATCTCTATTCAGTTTATATATGGTAGTAGCGCTTCTGTACTCCCCCTTTTCTTTGATCCCCAGCAGCCATTTGCAGCCCATTGCTCATTTATAAAACACCACAATGACTTTGGTTTATCCATCCACATTGCCTCCAATGCATTCACCAAAATTAGTAAAAAATTTTGACAAATTGTTACATTTTGTCCCAATTTATCAGCAAAAAACTGTTGATTTCCCTCCCATCCTAAAAGAAACTTCCCAATATGTATCACTGGATATAAGGGTCACGGAGACGCTACCCTTCATGTACTTCCAAAAGGACCAGAGGGCACCGCACTCTTAGGCCCCGTTCACATGTAGCGACTTATCTCGCGATTTCGCGCATTTTTGCCGCGCGATATCGCGAGAAGTCGCCGGCTAATGATAGTCAATGGAGCTGTCTTAGCTCCATGTCGCGCGTCGCTCGTCGCGGTCGCAAGTCGCTTCTACAGGACCCTTTTTTCGGCGGATTTTGCGCGATTTCGCTTTTTTTCTATGGAGCCCGACCGGAGAAGGTCGCGCTACCGTCGCTGGAACGTCGCCCCGAACGTCGCGCTATCCCCGCCGCTGCAAAGGTATGTCGCTACATGTGAATGGGGCCTAAGGAAACCCTCCCCCCCCCATCCGTACAGCCATTATTGGTAAAACAACTTGGAACTATAGCTATTGGCCATGCCAAAGGATTTGTCATTCTGTTTAGCCAGTCATGTGATTTCAACAGCGTATATAGAACACAAATGGAGAATAAACCTGGAAAAAGCAGACAGCAAAATGGAGTCTCGGTTCTTCTGTGGCTCATAAACTGTCTCCACCTTGCATATCACGTATCTCAATGAGCTCACCAAGTTTTTGATCCATCGGTTGGCCTGTCCTTGAGGGTCGATGAAATGAGACCAGCGCTGGGAATACTGGACTATCACGCCGTTCTCCACTGACAGCGTGTCATTCGGAAGACCGGCAATCTGAGGAAAAGTGGGATTAATATGATGTGTAAAGACACGAGGAGGAACAAGCACAACATCTGACATGAGGCATCTGAGTTTGAGATCCCAGTGTGTGACACCAGCACAAGGTCACGGCATTCCTGCACATGCTTCCTAGGCAGGCCTTATGGCTAACCGCAGCAATTTTTTATTTCGGCAGCAAGGCCAAAGATGATGGAGGGTGTGGGTTCCTTTGGGGCCTGTACTGAAATCTGTGAGCTTTGGGTCTGTTGCTTGTCTCCACTGGAGGTCCCTCTTCGGGACAGCCCTCACTGAGTACTTGGTGGACCGGCTTTGGCTGGTCCATAAGGATCGGGGTCTGCCCTTGTCCCCAGGGCCGGATTTCCCACAAGACCACCCAGGCCCGGCCTCGGGGCAGCAGGGAGTAGAGGGGCAGCACGAGTGTGGAATTCCTATCTCCCGACGCTTTGGCTGGCCCCTAAGGATCGGGGTCTGCCCTCGATGGCCTTGGGGCAGCAGAGAGAATAAATACGTCTGTGCTCATCCCTGTCAGGAGCCTTACACTCCGGGGAAGGGGGGTTCAGGAATTCAAGGCCCTTGATCTTCAAAGGACGAACCTGTCCCTTTTAGATTGTAAGCCCTCAGGGGCGGGGCCCTCCTTACCATCTTGTCTTGATTTGTACTGTAACTGTAACGTCTTCCTTATATTGTAAAGCGCTGCGCACACTGTAGGCGCTGTATAAATCCCGTGTAATAATAATAATAATATCGGCTTATTCATTTCCTACTGGAATCTCTCCAATAACTCACCTGCCAGGAACGGATCTTGACGGGGTCTCCCAATGTCCCTATCAGGGACGGCTCCTGGGTACAAGGTACCTCCAGCTCCTTCAGCTTTTTGGTCCATTGTTCAAACAGAGCTGTCCTATAGTGGCCCTGTGGACAACCGGGAACCGTATAATCAATGTCTGATCTACTGAACAGGAACTAAATACATCGTGGTCATAAGAATCCCTTACCGTGAATGGTCCAAGATAGGCCAAGAATCCGGCACAGAGCAGCAGGTCTCCAGTGACGTTAATCAGGAGGTTCTCCAGGCTCAGCACCGTTTCCTGCCAGCGCAGCCTCTCATCGGCGAGTCCGGTGATTAGCTGGGGGGCACAAAGCGATGGTGGAGTGAAAACAATGACAGCGGGGAAGGGAGGGAGGGGCGGGTGTAATAGGCGGGGTGGGGGGTGTAGATAACGATGGGAATAATCAGGTGAATACGGAAGCAAAGGAATGGTTGAAAGTTTGAGGTTCGGTTCTGCTCACCTTGTCGGCCCGGCCCAGCTTCTGCTCGCACTGGTCGCACTTCTGCTCCAGCTCTTCTTTCTTGGACACGCAGTCGCGGTATTTGGCTTGCAGAGTCGTGATCCCCTCTTCCACTTCGTTCAGCCGAGCTTTCGCCTCATCCAGAATCTTCTGAGTCTCCGCCAAATCCTCCTGAGCTTCTTGTAGAGCTTTCTGCAGAAAACACAACAAAGTCTGATGAGGAAGCCAAATCATCAAACGCATATGTGGTAGACTTGCGCGCCATCAAAAAATTAGTTTCGTTTCGGAATATCCGTTATTTCGTAATTCGTGTCCGAAACTCAATTCGTATTTAAACGAAATACGAATTTTCATTAGTTTCGTCACATTTTCGTAACTTTACGAACATTCTCTATGATGAAGTTAAAAAGCAAAAATACCTTTGTTAATATATTGGAGTCGATGGTATTTTTTTTTTATCCGAAATACGAAATTCCGTTAACGAATTTCGGATCCGAATTTCGGATTAAAAAAAAAAAACTACCATCAACTCCAATATATTAACAAAGGTATTTTTGCTTTTTACCTTCAATATATAACGAATGTTCGTAACGGAACGAAAATACGTCAACGGAATTTCTTATTTCCTGCCTGTGTATTATAATGCAACTCTCAGCAGCAGCGGATCCGTATTTCCTGCCTGAGTATTGTAATGCGACTCTCAGCAGCAGCCGATCCGTATTTCCTGCCTGAGTATTGTAATGCGACTCTCAGCAGCAGCCGATCCGTATTTCGTATAAAAAAAAAATCTTGTCATGTTGTTCAACCTCATTTACAGGGGTAATATTAGTTCCTGTTTCAACGAAATTCGGATCCGAATACGGATATAATTCGGAAACTGCAATTAGGATTTCGGATGCTTGCGAATTTACGAATTTCAGGAAATTTGTACGAATTTCGATTCGTAACGAAACGAATCGCACATGTCTAATATGTGGAAGACGGTCAACCAATCAGATGACTGAGGAGGAACTATGTGGTTACATTTGGGTAAAATTGTGAACATTTGAGCCGTTTGGGGAATGACAGAAATTTAGCTATTTGGGAAAAATGCATTGGGTCAATGGGGAAGGCAAAATGAAGACGTTTTCTGTGGGTTATAAGGGTGCAACGGGCTTCAAATGACACCCGAGGGTGAAAAAAAAGCTGTTTTCAGTTACCCTGTCCTTGTCTTTTTGAAAGTGTATGTCCAGGCATTACCCAAATGTACCCCCAAACCTCCCTCACCCCACCTAGATCATGTTGCAAGAAACAGCTTTTATCAATCCCTGTGACGTCGTTGTCGGGCTTGTGAAAATCTAGGGGGGGGCAGTTCCTACTGACATAGGCACAACGCCAGAACTACATCTCCCAAAAACCCTTTCCCTAGCGTGTGGGCAGATGCTTGAAAGTAAAGAGGCATCTTTTCTAGGAAGTCAAGGTATGCATGTGGAGAGGGAGAGAGGGGGTGGAGATCAGTGACGTGCGGTACCTCTTACTCGATCAGCTTCAGACGTGAAGCTGACGGCTTTTTCCTCCATAATTCTAGGTGAGGCTCCGCCCCCCCTGACCGCACGTCCCTGGTGGAGATACATGGAGATCTGTAGTCCAGTAGGCAGGGCTGCCAATGCTGGTTGGGATTTCTGTTCTTAGCAGAGACACTGTGTTGTCATCCCAAACAGGAAGTTAAGAGCTCGCTGCATTTCTGGTAGATGGACAGGTATCATTATGTAAACCGTATATGTATTGAAGAGATGTATTCCATATTATTTTAATTGTATAACAACTGAGTGTAAATGTTTGAAGGCCCTTTACCCAATTTCTTCTCACAAATTTGGGTCAGAACCTTCACCCCGCGAGACTTGGCGTAATCCTTTATTCACAATGGAGGGGAGTTGGAAAAGAGATTTTCCTCAAGGTGGCGGGTCACTATTTTTTATTTCCCCGCCCTTTATGAATGGACCCCGAAGGGTGAAATGAATACTATGTCACGGTGTTGTATCTCCAGTACTCACTCGTTTGGGTTCCACGCCTCGCGCCACAAAGTGGTATTTGTGCATGGCCTGCACCCACTGGCAGATGGAAGTGCACGCCTTGGAGACACGGGCGATGGCGGCCGGCTGGAACTCCTCGTTATCGATGTACGGCTGGATGGCTTTGATTACCGCATCTGGAATGTTCTCCTGACAGCAGAGAAATGAGATCATGCCATTGACAATTCTCGTCTCCTGTCTGGCACATACAATCATGATCACGGAACATCCACGGCACGCACCTTGTCATACTTGAAGAGTCCCTCCAGGAACTTGCCCGGGTCCTGCATCAGCCCTTTCCCCGGCTCCCAGTAGTCATCAATTTTGGTTCCAGGCTTTTCCCCGGCCACTTTCTTCGGTTTGACCTCTCTCATTATACAAACGGCTTCAATGACGAGCTTCACGCCCACCGGGGGGCGCTGCATGGCTCTCACCTGAGGACACAATATGGTTTACAGAGGGCACAAAGGATTCTCTCTGCCGGGGCGATGGTACGTGGTCGCTAGAGATGCATTTGGGATACCTTGTATCTGCCTTACATTGCCTCGGCCTTGTATGGACAAACAAACTGACTCTAAGCTGCCTTTCACACCTGTGCGGGGTGGTGATTTTGAATGGAAACCCATCATCCAACCCTCCCCCCCATGCCAAGGTCCTAGGTGTCATCCTTGACTCGGACCTCACCTTTCTTCCCCACGTCCAATCCCTATCCTAATCTTGCCGCCTTCACCTTCGTAACATCTCCAAAATACGCCCCTTCCTCACCAATGACACCGCAAAATTACTCATCCACTCCCTTGTTATCTCTCGTCTTGACTATTGCAGCTCCCTCCTCATTGGCTGACCGCTACACAGGCTCCTCCCCCTTTAGTATATCATGCATGTAACCCCAACCTGTCTGTCTATCTCCCACCTTGACTGCCTTTAGGCGATCCCTTAAGACTCATCTCTTCAGGGAAGCCGATCCCACCTCAACCTAACCAATGAACCATCACTTTCTCAAACAATTCATCTCCACACAGCGACCTACTCATGCATCACTGGCCCCTCCCTTTTAGATTGTAAGCCCTCAGGGGCAGGGCCCTCCTTACCATCGTGTCTTGTGATTGTAATGTCTTCCTTATATTGTACAGCGCTGCACACACTGCTGGCGCTATATAAATCCTGTATTATAATAATAATAATCTCACTAAGTCAGTGCAGCTCCATGCATGGGTTGGGGTGTGCTGCGTTGCAGGGGTACATGTCT
Organism: Nanorana parkeri; assembly: GCF_000935625.1. Lineage (NCBI taxonomy): Eukaryota > Metazoa > Chordata > Amphibia > Anura > Dicroglossidae > Nanorana > Nanorana parkeri. Next base: position 234,505 of record NW_017307016.1, read on the forward strand.
GTTTTCTGAGTCATTGTGATGTGTTGCCCATTCATGTGTGTGGACCGCAAGGGTGTGAATGGGCCCTTAACCCCTTTATTACCAGAGCTCACCGATAAAGCAAACATATATTTCCCAATGTTCTCCTCCTCCCACTTTCATAAGTCTCCACCTTCTCCTTCTCCTCACCTCCGTGACGTCATTCTTATTAAGAGATTTCAGACTGGCGAGCGCAGCGTCCAGCGCGGGGAGGGCTTTGTCCAGATCCCTCTGGGCGTCATCTGCGATCTCCTGGGCCAGGCGCGCCTTCTCCTTGGCTTTGGCCTCCTCCGCCTGCACTGAGGCTCGCGTGGCCTCCGCCACCACTGTGTCTTCCTGGAGGAGATAAGGAGAAAGGATTCAGAGATCGGAGCATTCGATACAATGGGATCTGATTGGCCAATGCTTCCTCATGATTCTCCTCCATCTGATCAGCATGAGGAGTGACCGGGGGAAACGTGAAGAGAAGAAGTACTACACTCTAATGTCCCCCCACATGTATAAAGCTCTGACATATACCGCAGCGCTGTACAGAGGACACTGAGCCGGTCACGTGTCTCTCTCACCTTATCCAGGCCGCTCTTCATCCGATCTTTGGCTGTTTTGATCTCCATCAGCTTTTTCCCGATCAGAGTGGAGTAGATCCCCAGCAGCTCCAGGTAACTCTTCGGGGTGATATAATTGTGACGGGAAAGTTCTGCTAAGTACTGTTTGGACTTCACGCCGACTGACTGGTGCATCTCCACACACATCTGGATCTGTAAGGGGAAAGCCGCATTCACGAAGCTGAACTCCACACAGACAGCACACAATACACGGATGTGATACATACATGGTCAGATATAAGACTGAAGGGCAGGACGGAGGTCAGATATAAGACTGAAGGGAAGGCCGGAGGTCAGATAGAAGACTGAAGGGGAGGACGGAGGTCAGATAGAAGACGGAAGGGGAGGACGGAGGTCAGATAGAAGACGGAAGGGGAGGACGGAGGTCAGATAGAAGACGGAAGGGGAGGACGGAGGTCAGATAGAAGACGGAAGGGGAGGACGGAGGTCAGATAGAAGACGGAAGGGGAGGACGGAGGTCAGATAGAAGACGGAAGGGGAGGACGGAGGTCAGATAGAAGACGGAAGGGGAGGACGGAGGTCAGATAGAAGACGGAAGGGGAGGACGGAGGTCAGATAGAAGACGGAAGGGGAGGACGGAGGTCAGATAGAAGACGGAAGGGGAGGACGGAGGTCAGATAGAAGACGGAAGGGGAGGACGGAGGTCAGATAGAAGACGGAAGGGGAGGACGGAGGTCAGATAGAAGACGGAAGGGGAGGACGGAGGTCAGATAGAAGACGGAAGGGGAGGACGGAGGTCAGATAGAAGACGGAAGGGGAGGACGGAGGTCAGATAGAAGACGGAAGGGGAGGACGGAGGTCAGATAGAAGACGGAAGGGGAGGACGGAGGTCAGATAGAAGACGGAAGGGGAGGACGGAGGTCAGATAGAAGACGGAAGGGGAGGACGGAGGTCAGATAGAAGACGGAAGGGGAGGACGGAGGTCAGATAGAAGACGGAAGGGGAGGACGGAGGTCAGATAGAAGACGGAAGGGGAGGACGGAGGTCAGATAGAAGACGGAAGGGGAGGACGGAGGTCAGATAGAAGACGGAAGGGGAGGACGGAGGTCAGATAGAAGACGGAAGGGGAGGACGGAGGTCAGATAGAAGACGGAAGGGGAGGACGGAGGTCAGATAGAAGACGGAAGGGGAGGACGGAGGTCAGATAGAAGACGGAAGGGGAGGACGGAGGTCAGATAGAAGACGGAAGGGGAGGACGGAGGTCAGATAGAAGACGGAAGGGGAGGACGGAGGTCAGATAGAAGACGGAAGGGGAGGACGGAGGTCAGATAGAAGACGGAAGGGGAGGACGGAGGTCAGATAGAAGACGGAAGGGGAGGACGGAGGTCAGATAGAAGACGGAAGGGGAGGACGGAGGTCAGATAGAAGACGGAAGGGGAGGACGGAGGTCAGATAGAAGACGGAAGGGGAGGACGGAGGTCAGATAGAAGACGGAAGGGGAGGACGGAGGTCAGATAGAAGACGGAAGGGGAGGACGGAGGTCAGATAGAAGACGGAAGGGGAGGACGGAGGTCAGATAGAAGACGGAAGGGGAGGACGGAGGTCAGATAGAAGACTGAAGGGGAGGACGGGGTTCACATTTAATCACTGTTATACTGATAGCAGTGCACTGACCTCCGGCCAGAACTGATAACGTACCATGCCCTGGATGACGGAATCTTTGGACTCCAGCTCCGGGATCTCCATCAGGAAGGATGAGGCTACGGATTGTAGAGCCTCCGCCGGCCATTCGTCAAACCAGTCAATGGTACAGCAAGTCACCAGAGACGGGAACTGCCGGAGACGAGCGCGAAAAACCTCACCTATAGGACTGGAGAGAAGAGGAGGTTGTGAAGTTCGGAGAGCGGAGAACACGGAGCTGCTTTCAGTAGATTGGAGGAAACAATAAAAAATGACCCAAATCACTGACAGCTTTTAGAGTTTGGAATTTGCTTAAATTTTGTAACAATTTTCTTTAGGTAGATCGAGATCTTTACTAAACACATCACATGAAATTCTCTGTTACTTTGTATCATTGCACGACCGATGACACGAATATGTTCAGACCTGGGCCCCCGGCACCAGTGTATGAGGACAGATTGGAGGGTTTATTTCCAAACAGTCAGAATCCTAAAGTTTGGGAACTTATCAGATACACTATATTGCCAAAAGTATTGGGACGCCTTTACACGCACATGAACTCTAATGGCATCCCAGTCTTAGTCCGTAGGGTTCAGTATTGGGTTGGCTCCGCCCTTTGCCGCTATAACAGCTCCGCCTCTTCTGGGAAGGCGTCCACAAGGTTTGTGTCTATGGGAATGTTGGACCATTTGTGAGGTCAGGTACTGATGTTGGGGGAGGGGCTCGCAGTCTCCGCTCTAATTCATCCCAAAGGTGTTCTATGGGGGTGAAGTCAGGACTCTGTGCGGCCAGTCACATTCCTCCACCCCAAACTCCCCCATCCATGCCTTTATGGATCTTGCTTTGTGCACTGGTGCGCAGTCATGTTGGAACAGGAAGTGGCCATCCTCAAACTCCTCCCACAAAGTTGGGAGCATGAAATTGTCTAAAATGTCTTGGTGTGCTGATGTCTTAAGAGTTCCCTTCACTGGAACTAAGGGGCGGAGCCCAACCCCTGAAAAACAACCCCGCCCCCATAATCCCCCCTCCCCCAAACTTTACACTTGGCACAATGCAGTCCGGCAAGTACCGTTCCCCTGGCAACCGCCAAACCCAGACACGCCCATCGGATTGCCAGACAGAGAAGCGTGATTGGTTCCTCCAGAGACCACGCCTCCCCTCCTCTAGAGTCCAGTGGTGGCGCGCTTTACACCGCGGCATCTCATGATTTGCATTCACTTGGTGATGTGCGGCTTGGATGCAGCTGCTCAGCCATGGAAACCCATTCCATGAAGCTCTCTACGCACTGTTGTTGTGCCAATCTGACGGCCGCATGGAGTTTGGAGGTCTGTAGCTATTGACACTGCGGACAGTTGGCGACTTCTGCGCACTGTGCGCTTCATCATGCGCTGACCCCGCTCTGTCATGTGACGTGGCCGACCACTTCCTGGCTGAGTTGCTGTTGTTCCCAGTCGCTTCCCCTTTGTTATAATCCCAGAAACAGGTGACCGCGGAATATTTAGTAGCCGGGAAATGTCACGGAGCATCGGGATCTGAATATTTGGAGGGGCCCAATACTTTTGGTAATATAGTGTATGTATTATAGAGAAGAGGATCAGAGAAAGGAGGAGCGTCATTCATTCTGGACGGGTACCTCATGCACAGCACGGTGTGGATGTTCCCCTGTACTCGGCGGGTATAGGCGGCCATCAAGTTGGCTTTGGTTGGCTGTTGCCCCATGTCTTGTACAACCGGCTTCATGACGGTGACAATCTGATCCAGCTCCTCCGTCCCGTACAGGTTGGGGACATCTCCGGAGTTTAGGATATTGTTGATGTCTTCGAGGAATGATTCGTTCTTGATCTAGAGGATGGAAGTGTAGAGCTACTGTGAGAGGAAATAGTGCGGGGATCAGGGCCGGATTTACTCTCTCTGCTGCCCCAATGCCAGGTTCCTCAATACGCCCCCCTACTCGCCAACCCCCCCACCCCCCCATGGAGAATGGCAGACCTGCAGGCTGCATACGAGTGGTCTCGGTGGTCCCGAGATCACGTGTACAAAACAAACGGCGGCTTCCCCGCTGTACATTCAGCCCTGCTGGATCAAAGCCGGGCTAAATGTAGGAAACAACTACCCGCCCGGCACCCGGAACTACATCTCCCGGGCGTTGGGAGATAGGAATTCCACACCCCTGCTGCCCCTCTACTCCCTGCTGCCCCGAGGCCGGGCCTTGGTTGGCCTTGTGGGATATCTGGCCCTGGCGGGGATCCACGATTATCACTGAACAGACTTCAGGTTTATGATGTGCTGATGGGTTCCAGAGGGAGCTCTGGCCAGCACATTCAGCAGGGAGAAGGTCCAGTAAAGAATCAGAACACACTGGAGGGATCAGATCTCTACATCCAGTGTAATTCTGACTGGTGATCCAGAGGAAGGCAAAACAAAAGCCTGTTAGTCGGCACGGAGCGTCCACTAAACTCTATGGCACTGCATACAAAATTCATTGTTGACCCCATCAGTGTCATGATGATGATGATACTCTGGATCAAATCTTCCACCGATGAATCCACTAATTACCATCCCGGCAAATTTTATAATTACTGTATCCCGTCGGCCATCAGCAGCTTGCTTTGGCACAAAATCCTAGATTGTGACCACTCGTGGAATATAGAACTCGTAAGACCAAATTCTTTCATCTCTGCCGTGAGGGTCATGCGGGGCGAGTCTCCGGGCACTTTACCTGGGTGTCGGTGAAGAGAAAAGTGATGGGCGTATTCTGCAGTCCTGCTTTAAGTAAGATTCCTTTTAGATCCTCCCTCCACTCCGCCATCCCGTAGTTCTTAGACAGTTCGATCTGGAAGCACTCATACTCGGCCCTGGAGAGATACAGATAACATAGGATTCGGGGCTGAAGACTGAAGGGGAGGGCGGAGGTCACATATAAGACCGAAGGGAAGGGCGGAGGTCAGATAGAAGACTGAAGGGGAGGACGGAGGTCACATATAAGACTGAAGGGGAGGATGGAGGTCACATATAAGACTGAAGGGGAGGACGGAGGTCAGATATAAGACTGAATGGAAGGACGGAGGTCACATATGAGAGTGAAGGGAAGGACAGAGGTCACATATGAGAGTAGAGGGAAGGACAGAGGTCACATATAAGACTGAAGGGAAGGACGGAGGTCAGATAGGAGACTGAAGGGAAGGACGGAGGTCAGATAGAAGACTGAACGGAAGGACGGAGGTCAGATAGAAGACTAAAGGGAAGGAGGGAGGTCAGATAGAGGACTGAAGGGAAGGACGGAGGTCAGATAGAAGACTGAACGGAAGGACGGAGGTCAGATAGAAGACTAAAGGGAAGGAGGGAGGTCAGATAGAGGACTGAAGGGAAGGAGGGAGGTCAGATAGCAGACTGAAGGGAAGGAGGGAGGTCAGATAGAGCAGTGCTCACCAACCTTTTTATCGGACCGGTCAACGTTTGATAATTTTACCGTGGCCCGCTGAGGGGGGGACGTTGATTGTTTATATTTTAGATTGTTTTGATTTAATAATTTTAATTTAATTGTATTTAAAAATGCCTTCGAAATAAAATACAGTTACACCAAAAAATGAAAGCGTTGGAATTCTTCACCTATTCCACCACCGAAAAGAGGTCAGATAGAAGACTGAAGGGAAGGACGGAGGTCAGATAGAAGACTGAAGGGAAGGACGGAGGTCAGATAGAAGACTGAAGGGAAGGACGGAGGTCAGATAGAAGACTGAAGGGAAGGACGGAGGTCAGATAGAAGACTGAAGGGAAGGACGGAGGTCAGATAGAAGACTGAAGGGAAGGACGGAGGTCAGATAGAAGACTGAAGGGAAGGACGGAGGTCAGATAGAAGACTGAAGGGAAGGACGGAGGTCAGATAGAAGACTGAAGGGAAGGACGGAGGTCAGATAGAAGACTGAAGGGAAGGACAGAGGTCAGATAGAAGACTGAAGGGAAGGACGGAGGTCAGATAGAAGACTGAAGGGAAGGACAGAGGTCAGATAGAACACATTCAGTAAGCAGCAGCCAATCACTTTCATGCATTGCAATGATTAAATGATTTGTGTCTGTGAGCCCCTCACTTCCTGTCCTTGTGACACTAGGATAAGAATTACAGGGAATCGATTGTCACCGAGACAGGGAGGAACACACAGCAATTGTCAGATATTCTAACTCTTTCCTACTGTGCTCCGGTTGGACTGATTTCCTATCACTTCCTGTCCTGTCCTTCCCTTCATCCTTACATGTGACTGGCCAGTCTTGTGAGGCTCTGTCTCCCGCTTCCTCCCACGCCCAGGAGCAAAGCGTTGCCCAGCGGCTGGCGCAGGACACGACTGATGCGACAAATGTGCTGGATGGCATCAAGGAAGAGGACCAGCTTCATTTTGGAGGTGTTTATTTGATTATAATCCTCCATGTATTCCTCCATCACTTGAACGAGCTGCGAAAGAAACGCGTGACAATCCTTTAGTCTGGTTACCAAAAAACATACAAATTAATTTACCTCCTTTACAGTGTTCTTGTTCTGTTTCAGGTCACAATTCCTGATATAGACAGACGAGTTATCAGAAACTGAAACAGGACTGTGGGTGCTTAGCCACTCTGACGGATAAGCTCTGCACAGCAAGTTTTGAAGGTGGCAATGTGAGTTCCCCTTTCCAGACTGCGGCCAATCAGAAGACAGATTTCCTGATTGATGCCGCCTCAAACTGCTAAGCGACCCATGGCTCTGAGTTCAAGCAACACATGGTTGCGCCTAAGTCAAGCCCGCAGTGCTGCAATACCTCACCTGTCCTCCATGCCTGCCTCCAGTCCTCAGAGTCCTCCAAGCTTCTGCAGCTGCCATTGTTCCCTGTAATGCCCCTTTTGTACCTCAGTGTCTCCAGTACACCCTGTAAGCCCCAGTTACTCAGCTGCATCCAATCCATCCCAGTGTCTCCAGTACATCCCAGTTCCTCAAATGCACCCAATGCATCCCAGTGTCTCCAGTGCACCTGTAAGCCTCAATGACCCCAAGTGCAACCCAGAGCATCCTGTATGATCTAGTGACTCCAAGTGTGCTCATGTCTGTCCTGTGTCATCCAGTGACTCCAAGTGTGCTCATGTCTGTCCTGTGTCATCCAGTGACTCCAGGTGTGCTCATGTCCGTCCTGTGTCATCCAGTGACTCCAAGTGTGCTCATGTCCGTCCTGTGTCATCTAGTGACTCCAAGTGTGCTCATGTCCGTCCTGTGTCATCCAGTGACTCCAAGTGTGCTCATGATCGTCCTGTGTCATCAAGTGACTCCAGGTGTGCTCATGTCCGGCCTGTGTCATCAAGTGACTCCAAGTGTGCTCATGTCTGCCCTGTGTCATCTAGTGACTCCAGGTGTGTTCATGTCCGTCCTGTGTCATCTAGTGACTCCAGGTGTGCTCATGTCCGTCCTGTGTCATCTAGAGACTCCTAGTGTGCTCATGTCCGCCCTGTGTCATCTAGAGACTCCTAGTGTGCTCATGTCCGTCCTGTGTCATCTAGTGACTCCAAGTGTGCTCATGTCCGCCCTGTGTCATCTAGTGACTCCTGGTGTGCTCATGTCTGTCCTGTGTCATCCAGTGACTCCAAGTGTGCTCATGTCCGTCCTGTGTCATCTAGTGACTCCTAGTGTGCCCTGGGCACCTCTGTGACCCCTGCGCCTCCACGCAGCCTCCTATACGTTTCTGCATCATCTGGACAGTCCTTCTCTCTGTGGACACAGACCCCAGTCCATGACATAAAGAGCAGATAGAATTGATTCCTTTTTATTTCCTGGACACAGACATAATACGAAATTTACCATCATGCAGCATTATTATTCACCCAGCGACAGACCAGTGAAAGCAATGAAGGATGATGGGATGTTTGGCTCTGTTTCAAATACAAAACTCCTAGACTGATGTCCAAATCCTTTGAGCAGGACTTTCCCTTTGGCTCTTGTTTTTAAAAATGTCACCAGAGAATATGCATCAAAGTTTGCCAAAATCCTTGCAGTGTACATATCTCACATGGAGAAGATTTTATTATACCTCAATGTATCTGGAGTCTCCCTTGAAAGGACTCCAACACAGCATTGGAGGCTCTGTGGAGAGAAAAGTCATGGCCTGGTATTTCCTCCTTACCTTCTGCCTATCCTCAATGAGTTGGTAGGCTTTGGAATCTGCTCCAGTGGTCATGAAATCTCCATAGAGCACCGGCTGCTGCGGCACCACTTCCTGGAAAGTGGCCCCAAACTCCTCCATCCGGCCCTTCATCAATTCATCAAACCAGCTGCGGTCTTCATTATTCACCAGGCGGTCCTGGAAGATCCGGCAGGATTCGTGGTACCACAACTTCAAGAGGCTGAACTTGTTCTACAAGACAAAAAAAAAAATGCTAAAGTGAGGATAGCAGTCACACAGTAAAGGAATTACTCTTAAAGGGGCAACCACCCCAGTCATCGGACCAAGTACAAGAATTTACATAATGTGAAAGAACTCCTAATTCACCTCTATATGTAACAACAACCACTCCTTCAATCACATGTCCAAACAATCCTCAAATCCAGAGATATGAGTAGCCAAGATTTTATGCAAATCTCTGTAATGCTAGCCATGCCCCCCTGAGCCTCCTTAATCTTCCTATTGGTCAGTGAGGTTGCCTATCAACTCCAAAGATCAAAGCAAGAGGCTCAGAAGGCAGTACGCGTGTTATAAAACCTATTGTTCAATGTTAGCTGCCATTTTAGGGTCACAGTTCACACATGATAGTAGTGGTATCCAGCTTCCTTCCAATACCGTGTTTCCCCGAAAATAAGAAATTATTTTCGGGGTAGGTCTTATATTACAGAAATCCCTGAAGATAGCGCTAAGTCTTACTTTCGGGGTAGGTCTTACTTTCGGGGGAAACACGGTAGGAATAATGCAGTAGGCCAGGTGGTGAGGCAGGTGCAAATCTGTAGCAATTTTTTGGCCAATGCCTTTATACATTGGAAAAATCAGTCTTCAAAACTGTATTTGCTTCTAATATACAGAACAAATATTTCCATTGGGTCAATGGACATTTGCACTTGAGGTTTTAAATGTGGCACCATAGATTTCAAGGTATGCCAAATGTATGCTTTAAAGACTTTTAAAATACACTATGAAAAGAAATGTGTGTTAGATAATAATGTAAATGAGTTACTGGACTAAAAACTCTTGAAATATCAAATGGATCTGTCAGGATCTGGATCTGAACCCAGGGCCTCTGCTGTAGCTGGCGGTGGTTCTACCTGCTGAGCCACCTTGAAACCTTGGATAGCTCCTTGCCTGCTCTCCTGTGTAATCCTCAGGTAAACCTAGTTTCTGCTGAACTCTGAACTCCTTGCTCCTCCCTTGGACTTCCTATTTAAGCCACGCCTCTGCACTTCCTGTTTGCCAGATTATTGTGCTCCTGCCAATATCTTGCGTCCTTGCTCCTCCTGTGATACAATCCGCTCATACTGCTACCCGTGTACCGACCTTTGGCTGCTGATTCCCGGACCGCTCTCATCGCCTTCTGCTTCATACCGGATACCTTTAGCTACTGACCTCGGCTTGTTCTCTGACTACCCTTCTGCCTGCTCCTATACTACTACTCTCTGCTTGTGTACCAAACCCGGCCTGTTATACCACAAATTTGCCTGCTGTTTAAGCTACTGGACTCTGAGCCTGATACCAGATCGTGAACGGAACCTTTAATAAACAGAGGCCTCTAGGTATGCAGTATATGGAGAGACGGAGAATAGTTCTTTTCACCAGACTCTTACCTCCATTTTGGTTGGATCAGCCATCAGCATGCCCTGGAACACCTTGGACAGGTCTCGCAGATTGAAGGTGTAGTGGGATTTTGCTGGGGTGGGGAGGAGCTGTGACGTAATTGTATTGTAGACTTTTATTGTAGCATCAACTAGCTGCTCGGTTAGGTTCTGGATGGTTGGTGCGCCAACTGAGAGGAAATGAAGAGACAATAAATATTGGAGGACTAGAAAAGCTGCGAATGGTTAAAAACATTCAGCCAGTCAAAAACCCTGTCACTCTGGGCTGAGAACATCCAACAATGTCTGCAAAGAGATAAGGTCTAAAGAGTCTATAGAAGATTTGTAGAAGACAGAGATTGGGTTTATTCAGTAAGTTCAGAAAAGCAACGCACAGTAACGTATGGCAGTTATTAAGAATTTAGTCTTAATTTGGTCAGACAACCAGGGATGATCCCCCCTATGGAAGGTTCAGGGGGGCGGCTCATCCAGGGAGAAAACAAAACGATTGGACAAGGTTTTCCAACCTATCCAATCCCATCTCCCTCAATAATCCTTGGTTGGTGGTCTCTTCTGGAGCCCCATAGTCACACTCACCCATCCAGTTGGCCAGGATACTGGAGAAGATTCGACTCTTGCTGCTGTCGGCCATCTCGGTGAAGGACAAGTAGTTGAAGTGACGGGTGAGGCGGGGGGAAACGGGATTCCTGCCTCCTCCTGGCGGCCCCATGGCACACAGGAAGTTAATGTCTACTAACTTCTTAAAGACCCCTGGTGATAGGAAAGGAGACAGAATACGGACTATCAGTATTTCACAAGGAAAATGATAAGGAAGCCACATGGCAGCAATTCGGAGGCTTCCAATCAAACTGAATACATCTGTACATCTGTAGCTGTATCGATAGTAATTATTAGTAGGGGTTCCTTAAGAACCGCACGTTATTTCAAGGGTTCTTCTATGTTACAAAAGTTGAGAAAGGCTGCCGAATACCTATCTGCTTGCGGTCGTACCACCCTCCGTGGTCCATCCACTGTCTCAGCAGCTCGATGGGTGGCTGTGCTCCATAGGTCTCCAGTGCCGGCATGTTCATATCATCAATAAAGAAGATGAAGTAACGTCCAAGGGGTGGAGCAAACACCCCTTTCCTCCTGCAATAGCAGATGAATATGAGCTGCATGCAGAGTATACGAATAACCAATGTAACATTAATTATGAAAATATTGCAACAATTTGACATCTGATATTTACAAAGAGTGACGATCCATTGATTATCAATCTCTATGTTTTTCATGCGGGACATTCAGTTCTTATGTTCTGAACATCCCAAGTGTATTTTAATATTTTGCAGCCCTGTTGAGGAGAAGGTTTCTTGCATCCTCAGAATCCCGTTGGGTTTTTAAAAAGTTTTTACATACTGGAAAACAGACTTTGAGTTTGGAACTTCATCCAGCACTGTGCAATCCCTATCTCACTAGATACATGTGGGCAAGATCCCTGACTCCGTCCAGCCTTACCTCTTAGGACTGTTGGCCTCCCATACATAAAGGTGTCACAAGGACAGTACATGCAATGGCAAGGAAACTGAACCAATCACAAAATCTGGCAGTGGATAATTCAATCATTGATTTCCTCTAAAATTGCCCTCTAGATGTTAACTTTCATTCTGGAACCTATCCAAACATTATAATGACAGATCAGTTCCAAACAATCAACTAACAGGGCTTAATGTTCTATATGTGGGCCCTTTGAGATTATGAAGACTAAAATGTAAGATGTGCATTGAAATGTGGCCAGTTTATTATGACCACCTGATGTTTATAGCAAATTAGCTATAATTTTGCGCTGAACTTGCTAGAGGGCCGGACCATTATAAATAGGGAAGCGGGTTGGTTACCACGACAGTAGAAGTGATTGGGAAGATACGGGGAAACAACGCGATGTAACAGCCTCTGAATGTGGGATGATTGTTGGCGCTCGGAGCCATGGAGCGAGTATCAGCAAAACAGCAGAATTCGTTACATGTTCAGGAGCAGCTCATTGATAAAGTGTTTAAAGACCGGACTGTCAGCCGAAAATCTGGGTCTGAATGTGCGAATTGTGGCCGTCAGCGACTAGTCAATGTTAGGGCAGAATGGGGGAGGGGCAAGACTGGTACAAGACAATAGAAGGGCAACAGTGCCGTGTCAGATTCCTCGCATCACCTTTCATCATCTCGTGGAGTCACCAGGCGGCCCAACAAAGTCATCTCGTGGAGTTATCTCGTGGCCCAACAAAGTACTGATGGGGGTGGTCATAATAATCTGGCCACTCAGTGTATGGTACGTGTTTGTGAATTTTGCATGTTTTTTTTTTCTCTCTTTTTGGTTACTTTTGTTTCTCAGATGTGTGCGTTTTGGCACCCTTTAGCGGTCATTGGTTTTGGGTTCTATGTAAGCCGGTTTTCAGAGGTGACGGAATTGAAATACCAATATATGGACAACATCACTTTGGTCACCTTGTATGTATCACAAATATGATTCTATGTGAGAGCTGGGTATACAGTATATAATAATATGCGATGCAACACGCACATCTGTATGGATATGTTCTGCAAAGTAACGTGTATCTCCTGCAAACCAATAAAAAAATGTTTTACATAAAAAAAAAAAAAAATGACAGATCAGGTTGGTCCTTGGCCTCTTCTCAGAAGGTCCCTGTGATGTGAAAGATGCCCAATAGCACAATGAGATCCTCGCTGACCAGAGATGCTCATACTGCTATGAGTATATTAATAAACTGTGCAAAGGATCAACAGTGGGTAACTGAGGGCATAGCGTTTTGTTTTAGGTCTTTCTTTTTTTCCCCCTCTTACCTCTATAGGTTGAACTCTTTTCAACCTGACTAACCATGTAACAGAGATGATGGTCTCATATAATGTATCTGCGAGAAGCTTTGTCTCCGTCCCAGGATTCATGTATTGGTGTGTATGGTCCTAGCATGGGACTTCTGCTCCTCTGGGGTTGGACTTCAGGGTGACCCTTTTTCCTGACCCCCTTATTCTCAGTGCACAGTGATAACCCTCCCCCGAGCTTCATCGGGCCTCTTGCCTTTTGTCCAGCTTGCTGTCTATAAGATCTTGGGTCTGATTGGCCGATGTCCGCGCAGAGAACATAAGGAAGTGACTAATGTATTCCAGCGGCATGTTCTTCAGAAGCTTGTCTGAGACAGTCAGGGTCTTCCCGGTGCCGGTGGGACCAATGCAAAGAACCTGAGATCAGCCAGAAAACAAAAGACGTTACTACATGAACAATGAAGCGAGGGGTGAAAATTACAAAAATAAATGAACTCCTTCCTTCTTCACCAATGATATCTCATAGTAAACCATTCCTGACAGAAACACAGAATCTGATATTTTATGTTATGTTGATTGGCTGACATGCTGATCCACCAGCTTCAGCATTTTCTGAATCAATGACCTGGTAAATGTTTGCAAATCAGACAAGCTGGAAAAAAATGTGCCTATCAGTTCCAGGTTAGTGACAAGTCCTGAAACAAGAGGCTCAACATGACGTGCAGGTAACTGGTCTGTATACAAAAGTCATCAATGACATACAAGTTGGTTAAGATATAGTAAAGTCCTGTTATTTAACATCTTATTTTACCAATTCTCCGAATGATTGATTATGCATTAACTATTATGAAACCTCAAAACTACTCATCCACTCCCTTGTTATCTCTCGTCTTGACTATTGCAACTCCCTCCTCATTGGCCCACCTGTACACAGGCTCCTCCCCTCTTCAGTCCATTATGAATGCTGCTGCTAGACTCATTCACCTAACCAACCACTCAGTTTCTGCAACCCCCCTCTACCAATCCCTCCACTGGCTTCCATCCCCCACCCCCCTCTGCCAATCCCTGCACTGGCTTCCATCCCCCACCCCCCTCTGCCAATCCCTGCACTGGCTTCCATCCCCCACCCCCCTCTGCCAATCCCTGCACTGGCTTCCATCCCCCACCCCCCTCTGCCAATCCCTGCACTGGCTTCCATCCCCCACCCCCCTCTGCCAATCCCTGCACTGGCTTCCATCCCCCACCCCCCTCTGCCAATCCCTGCACTGGCTTCCATCCCCCACCCCCCTCTGCCAATCCCTGCACTGGCTTCCATCCCCCACCCCCCTCTGCCAATCCCTGCACTGGCTTCCATCCCCCACCCCCCTCTGCCAATCCCTGCACTGGCTTCCATCCCCCACCCCCCTCTGCCAATCCCTGCACTGGCTTCCATCCCCCACCCCCCTCTGCCAATCCCTGCACTGGCTTCCATCCCCCACCCCCCTCTGCCAATCCCTGCACTGGCTTCCATCCCCCACCCCCCTCTGCCAATCCCTGCACTGGCTTCCATCCCCCACCCCCCTCTGCCAATCCCTGCACTGGCTTCCATCCCCCACCCCCCTCTGCCAATCCCTGCACTGGCTTCCATCCCCCACCCCCCTCTGCCAATCCCTGCACTGGCTTCCATCCCCCACCCCCCTCTGCCAATCCCTGCACTGGCTTCCATCCCCCACCCCCCTCTGCCAATCCCTGCACTGGCTTCCATCCCCCACCCCCCTCTGCCAATCCCTGCACTGGCTTCCATCCCCCACCCCCCTCTGCCAATCCCTGCACTGGCTTCCATCCCCCACCCCCCTCTGCCAATCCCTGCACTGGCTTCCATCCCCCACCCCCCTCTGCCAATCCCTGCACTGGCTTCCATCCCCCACCCCCCTCTGCCAATCCCTGCACTGGCTTCCATCCCCCACCCCCCTCTGCCAATCCCTGCACTGGCTTCCATCCCCCACCCCCCTCTGCCAATCCCTGCACTGGCTTCCATCCCCCACCCCCCTCTGCCAATCCCTGCACTGGCTTCCATCCCCCACCCCCCTCTGCCAATCCCTGCACTGGCTTCCATCCCCCACCCCCCTCTGCCAATCCCTGCACTGGCTTCCATCCCCCACCCCCCTCTGCCAATCCCTGCACTGGCTTCCATCCCCCACCCCCCTCTGCCAATCCCTGCACTGGCTTCCATCCCCCACCCCCCTCTGCCAATCCCTGCACTGGCTTCCATCCCCCACCCCCCTCTGCCAATCCCTCCACTGGCTTCCATCCCCGCCCCCCTCTGCCAATCCCTGCGCTGGCTTCCAATAGCCCGAAGGATTACATTCAAAATATTAACGAGGACTTACAAAGCCATTTACAACTCTGCCCCCCGGCTATATCTCCAACCTTGTCTCAAAGTATCACTCTAACCGTCCCCTCATCCCAAGACCTCCTGCTTTCCAGCTCCCTCGTCAACTCCTCCCATGCTCGCCTCCAGGACTTCTCTAGAGTCTCTCCCATCCTCTGGAACTCTTTACCTCAACCTGTCTGTCTTTCTCCCACCTTGACTGCCTTTAGGCGATCCCTTAAGACTCATCTCTTCAGGGAAGCCGATCCCACCTCAACCTAACCAATGAACCATCACATTCTCAAACAATTCATCCCCACACAGCTCCCGCCTCATGCATCACTGGCCCCTCCCTTTTAGATTGTAAGCCCTCAGGGGCAGGGCCCTCCTTGCCATCTTGTCTGGAATTGTATTGTGATTGTAATGTCTTCCTTATATTGTAAAGCGCTGCGCAAACTGTTGGCGCTATATAAATCCCGTGTAATAATAATAATAATATATATATACTGCCATTCTATATACCTCAGCTTATAAGCATTATAACTGCATTAACAGTATTCCTAATGTTTGATATGTAGAACCGGCACAACTTTCAGAAGGAGACCGAACATTCTGGGATCCATCACCACAAAACTCAACCCTAACTCCTGCTGTTCTCAGACACTTGTAACACCTACAGGCTTCTTGTTGGTGAGCAGCATCCCCAGGAGGTGGGACATCCTCACGGTGTCCAATGTGGGTACGATGATATCCGCGTAGCTGGTGTCGGGTGCGATGGAGAAGGGGGCGGAAGATTCCATCCAGTTCACCCAGCGCACCTAAATCAGGAGATGAAGCAGATTTACACACAGCAGGAGGACAAGTCTGATATTATGGACAGGTGATTGGGTGCATGGCGCGTCTCACCTTCCGCTGGGTGTCCTCATCCTCGTCCTCAGCAGTGCTACTGATTCCGGCATCATCCAACATGTAGTCATAGACTAATCCTTCCTCTGGGAACAACATTGTCACCTGCCAACAAACCATTTGTCTTCTATTAATAGGTGGAGGACCCAGAGAAGGATTTCGATAAGCTCTGATTTTGTGTCTCATGCATGAAGAGAAAAGGAGTGCAGACAACTGCAACTAATGGACCTCTCCCTACATAACTTTAACGCAGTATGGAAGATTAAATGAAGGATTCTGATTCGCTGCTATGGAAAGTTAAATGGCTCTCTCCTCTTTTATGACAGAGACCCGATGAACATCGCTTGTGTTTTTGACCCGTCGTCGTCCTTAGATTTATTTTATGCAATCTTACCTTTTCAGATGCCATTTTGTCTCTCAGGAATTTACTGAACAGTTCACGGCTGGCAGAGTCTCCAGAGATCCCAACGCTCCACACCAGCGAGAAGAAGAACCAGGATTCCACCAGATCTCCAACATGATTCAGCTTCTCCTGTGAGATCTTCTTCTGTCCCTGGAAAAGAAACAAGGAATGTGTTCATAACGTGTATAGACACAAAGCTGCTAAATGTCTTCTATATCCAGATCCCCCTTTCTATTTTTTTTTCTGTAAGTTCTGATATATAGAGCTGGACTTGTAATATTCACCTGCACTATGTTGCAATTTGTTTCTGGACATCTGACAATCATACCTACTATATGACAAAAAGTATGTGCACCCCCCTCCAAATGATGGAGTTCAGGTGTCTCCAGTGAAGGGAACTGTTAATACTACAACATACAAAGACATTGCAGACAATTGTGATCTTCCAGCCGTGTGGTCACAGTTTGGTGAAGACCCTTTTCTGTTCCACCATGACTGTCCCCTGTGTACAGAGCTCCATACAGACATGGTGTGACCAGTTTCATGTTGAAAACTCTGTCCTTCATAGAGCTGTGACCTCAACCTATTGAACACCTTTGGGATGAATTGGAACCCCGATTGTGAGCCGGGTCTTCTCATCCAACATCAGCTCCTGACCTCACAAATGATCTATTTGCTAAATGGACACAAATTCTCACAGACACATTCCATCAACTTGTGGAAAGCCCTCACAGAAGAGTGTTATAGCAACAAAGTGGTGTCAACTACATATTATTCTGTCACACTTCCCTGTGCCATGATCCGGAGCCGGGTTTTGCCTCCTGTCCCAGGTGTTCGGCTCCCTGCCAATCCACGCAGAACCTCAGTCTTAAATGTTCAGCTCACTTGTTGCCTGATGTTCAAGCAACAAATTGTTACCGGACCCCCTGTGTACTATTTGCCTTGGATACCTGCGAATTGACATTGACCTGCTTGGTTTCTTGTGCCTCCTGTGATTGCTTTGCGCACCCTGTCAGTTCCTGCTTCCTGTGAGTTTGTCTTCCTCCTGTGTGGCTGTTTGTCCTTACAGCCTCTCTCCCCTGTTATCTCCAGATAGCCGTGTTGTGCTGTCTCTCTGCTGTCTTCTTGTGTTCCCTTCCCACTGTTGTTTGGACTCCTGCTCCTGTGTCCCTCTGTATCCTGTAATGCTGTGTGTGTGTCCACGCCTTGCCCCTGTCTGCCTTGCCTCCAGAGCCCCGGTGCTGCATCAGTTCTTGAGTCTGTGTGAGTGCACTAGAGGACCGCTACCTGGAAAGTGTCCAGCGGCCAATCATCCTCACCATCAGAGGCACTGTGGAAGACCTGGCCCTTCTTAGATCCTGCGCCTCTAGTGCGTCCCTGATAATGCACAGACCCCTAGTTTCTGAGTCCTCTGCCCTGTACCCAAAGGCTTCATTCCAGCTTGCTACTCTAAACCTGCTCCACAAAACCCGGAGCTCTCGTGCACCAGCGACTCGGGTTCCCAGACCGTGACATAATGGTCATGGTTTTGGAATGGGAAGTCCAATAAGCTCATATAGGTGTGATGGCCAAGTGTCCACAAACCTTTGGTTAGTATAATATACTAACTTATCTTCTTATTTTATGTTAGTGATAAAAATATATATCTCCTCAATGCCCGGGAAGGAACTGACCCTGGTAAGCCCTTCTCTTTCCCTCTCCCTACCCACCCTAGACTTTCCTACTCTTTCTTCTTCTTCTCTCTCTATTCCTTTCCAACTGTCCCTCTTGGGGGCGACCTTTAATGTTTGCAGTGGTTTAGTATGCTCTCTCACAGCGCGAATGGCGGTTCTGTGATGCAGTGACTCACAAAAGAACATCTTCCTCCTTATAACCCTGCAAGTTTGTTGGGCCCCCCAGGGGCGTCCCGAATAACTCCTTGAATTGCGTGCTGTAAGTTGTATCCATGTGCTCCCACTGTCTTTGCAAATGTGTCCTGTTATGTCAAAATCAATAAACATCTTTATCGTTCTATCTGAGCTTGAAAAAGAGGGGACACCTCGAAACGCGTTGCTCTCCGCCCTCCTTTCCCGTTACAACCGTCATCCCATCACAGATCTGACTGACTGCCGACATTTCTAGATAACGGCTCCCGCACACTGCCCCAGTCTGCGCTGACAGAGAACGAGCAGCAGTATCTCCAGCCGCGGCCACAGTAGTCCAGCATCCGACACCGCCGATTCTCCCCCACACCGCTCAGCTCCCAGACTCACACAGCGGTGCCACGGACTGAGCTCCCATTCCCCCCTCCTCGCTCACAGCCTTCTCTCCCCTTGTGGATGCACGTCCCCAGGCAGTACACCAGCCAGATTCGGGCACACCAGATTCGGGCACACACCACGGGTGTCCCGAGCCTACACACTGGCCGTCCATCCTCTGGTCCCAGGATCTACATGTAAGCGCTTATACATTTAATTTTCTACCACGGTCTGCCAAGTTAGCTAGCGGTTTATTGTGTTTGCGCCCTTTGTATCCCTTTGTTGCTTCCTTGAAGAGATGAGTCTTTAGGGAACGCCTAAACGCAGTCAAGGTGGGAGCAATAAATTGGTGACAATAAATTTCCAAAGAGATCAGAGCAGATTTACCTCTCGTTGTATGAAGGGCTGGAAGAAACACTCGAGAAGTTTGAGAAGACTCATCACCAGGTTACTGTCGGTGGAAGTGATCACCTCCCTCACCGATAGGCGGACAAACTGGATGGAATCCTGAACATGAAAAGAGAGATTACTGAATGGACTAAAATTCATTAATGAATGGACTCAGCAGTGACTTAGGGATCGGGGGAAGGAATCCCAACACTCTCAGAAGTGTTGAACGCCAAGGAGGCTTCCCAAGGCTGCAGAGCTGGAATGGAGGAGACCCAGGCTGCTGGAGCAGTGAGTATACCTTATCTTCTTTTGCAGGGAAGTAAAACTATTCAAGCTGTAGAGACCTGGCAGGGTCACTTTAAGACAAAGCCGGCAATTATTACTCAAATATGTGCTTTTTGAAAATAAGATACATTTTCCCTTCCAGCAAATTTTATAATAATTACTCTAAATATCTACTTACAGATAATGAGCTTTTTTTAATTATACAGCAGACTAGAAGGTTTGCCAGCGGTAATGCTGATACCTCTGGAGCTCAGTCCTGTGGGGTCCCGCTGATTCTAATGAAGTTGAATGTTGTTATGTATTGTACATTATGACTCCGGTGAGGCCGATCCATTTACCTGCAGGAATCGGGAGAAGAGCGACTCCAGCTGCTCTTTGTGCGGCTCCATGACAGCGGGAATACGGCGCAGCCAACATTCCGTGAACGGCGTCAGTCCCAGAATACTGGGCTCCAAATACACCATACCGCAACGTGAGACTGTGGCTGGAGAAGCAACGGCCAAATCCTGAACCTCAAACATCATGGTCATGGCCTGAGGAGTGAAGACACAGGTTACAATACACTGCGGAGAATCACATTATTATTCTCATGGCAAAACTTCAGCTTTTACAAAACGTGAAGGCTGATGATCATAATGACAGTGATGGAGCCTCACGCAAAAGCAGATTTTGTGAAGGATCTCCGGTGTCTGCTGGGCGGCCACTCGGGAGTTGGTGATTATAACTACAATTAACTTAGCTGAGCTACAGAACATTGAAAGGGGTGATGGTCAAGTCTGGGGGTCACCTCGGTCAGTTTGATTATCTCCCCGGAGCTCAGACACAGCTTCTTGTTGTCATCCAGCACCGTGTTCATGTTCTCAATCCACACAGCATCTACAGGCCCGTCGAACATGTACCACTTCTTATCCGGGTCTGTGGAAGAGGCGCCTCCTCTGATCAGGGAGGACAAGATCCCGTCCGACCTGCATTGGGAACCAACAGAGAAAAATGTAAGACAAAGTCCAAAGTAAGGGCAGCTCTAGGATTGTCAGTTCAGCAGTTCTTGTATCCAATGGGGTGTTCATGAGGGGCACTTTGTTTGTTATCTAGAAGATATGTTGTCTGCACACCATTCTACAACCGAATGTCCTTTTTATTCGTATTCCTTTAGTACCTTGGTTCTCAACTGGTGGGTCATGACCCAAAAGTGGGTCGCGACCCCATGATCAGTGGGTCCCCACGTGCCTTCCACTTTTCTAGGTGAGAGGCTCCTCAGCCTCCCCCTAGCACAGCACCGTCAGTTCTTGTGCCAAGCAGCCATTCAGAATATGCTGCCCGGCGCCGAGAGTCAGCTTGAGGTGGGCTCTGTGTGTCTCTGAGGACTCTGTGTGTCTTTGAGGGCTCTGCACGTCTCTGAGGGCTCTGTGTGTCTCTGAACGTCTCTGAGGGCTCTGCACGTCTCTGAGGGCTCTGCGCGTCTCTGAGGGCTCTGTGCGTCTCTGAGGGCTCTGTGCGTCTCTGAGGGCTCTGTGCGTCTCCGAGGGCTCTGTGCGTCTCCGAGGGCTCTGTGCGTCTCCGAGGGCTCTGTGCGTCTCTGAGGGCTCTGTGCGTCTCCGAGGGCTCTGTGCGTCTCCGAGGGCTCTGTGCGTCTCCGAGGGCTCTGTGTGTCTCCGAGGGCTCTGTGTGTCTCCGAGGGCTCTGTGTGTCTCCGAGGGCTCTGTGTGTCTCCGAGGGCTCTGTGTGTCTCCGAGGGCTCTGTGTGTCTCCGAGGGCTCTGCTCGTCTCTGAGGGCTCTGTGTGTCTCCGAGGGCTCTGCGCGTCTCCGAGAGCTCTGCTCGTCTCTGAGGGCTCTGTGTGTCTCTGAGGGCTCTGTGTGTCTCTGAGGGCTCTGTGTGTCTACGAGGGCTCTGTGTGTCTACGAGGGCTCTGTGTGTCTACGAGGGCTCTGTGTGTCTACGAGGGCTCTGTGTGTCAACGAGGGCTTTGTGTGTCTACGAGGGCTCTGTGTGTCTACGAGGGCTCTGTGTGTCTCCGAGGACTCTGTGCGTCTACGAGGGCTCTGTGTGTCTCCTCCAAGGGCTCTGTGCGTCTCCGAGGACTCTGTGCGTCTCTGAGGGCTCTGTGTGTCTCTGAGGGCTCTGTGTGTCCCCGAGGGCTGTGTGTGTCTTTGAGGGCTCTGTGTGTGTCTTTGAGGGCTCTGTGTGTGTCTTTGAGGGCTCTGTGTGTGTCTTTGAGGGCTCTGTGTGTGTCTTTGAGGGCTCTGTGTGTGTCTCTGAGGGCTCTGTGTGTGTCTCTGAGGACTCTGTGTGTCTACGAGGACTCTGTGTGTCTCCGAGGGCTCTGTGTGTCTACGAGGACTCTGTGTGTCTACGAGGACTCTGTGTGTCTACGAGGACTCTGTGTGTCTACGAGGGCTCTGTGTTCTCAATCTCCTTATCTATTTTAAAAGGTCTGTTTAGCCCCCAAATATTTCCCCAAAGCCCCTAAAAGTAAAGTAAAAAATAAAAATATTAAATAAAAAATGAATTAATAAATAAAAATAAAAATAAAACAAAATTAAAAATTTTTATAAAAAATAATTTAAAATAAAATATTTAAAGAATTTAAAATGTTTTAAATAAAAACATTTTCGGGTTTCGGCCTGACATTTTTTTTCCATTTCGGTTTCATTTCGGGTTTTAAAATGTTCATTTCGGTGCACCTCTAGTTGTTATCTTTTATCACTTCAAAGCATTCAGAGCAGTGAAGGGTAAATTGCTGCTTTGGGTTACTGCTTTGCCTCGATCATGTTCCATTGTAATTCCCTCTAATTGTATCATTTTTAGGATGTGAACATCTACAGCTTGGAAGTCTAGGAAAGATGCGACTCTCACCATTCATGTGTCAGCAGATCGAACTCCCCATAAAGCTGACCCATTGTGATGGACTTGGGGTTCAGGACGTAGTAGTAAACTGTCTCGTAGGTCCCACCACTGACTGAAGGGAGACCCTTAAGAGACGTCATGGCTGCAGCAAGGACCTTGTAACACTAAAGAAATAGAAAAATACACAATTTGATCAACCGCAAAACCTGATTAATGATACAGAACAGATTCACATAAAATCATTGAAATTATACTGGAAGAAAATAAGATGAAACCTCTAATTGTATCACTGCCGTGGCACTTTTTTTTAAAAGCAGACCTGTCCTATAATTCCTTAGCTGCCAGGGTTCTCTGACTCCCTCCATGTCCTGGCAGACAGAGGCTAGCTGAGACTTGTAGTTTTACATTAGCAGGTTGCCAGATTGCCTAAATTAACATTAAAGCAAAACTGAATTCTCACTCCTTTTCCTCTCTTTGTATTCCTCCGCAATGCTATGATGTGTGGAAATGCCATACAATAGCTTTCATCCCCCCCCCGCAAATTCTGCTTCATGCTCTTCCTCTCCAGTGCTCTGTGCTGGCAGAGCTTAGTAACTACCACACCCCTCATCACAGCCACACACCACATCACAAGTCCAAGACCAGAGAGAGGGTGTGTCTACCCAGAGAGAGGGTGTGTCTAACCAGAGGGGGGGGTGTCTGATCAGAGAGGGGGGGTGTCTGATCATAGAGGGGGGGTATCTGACCAGAGAGGGGGTGTGTCTGATCATAGAGGGGGGTGTCTGATCATAGAGGGGGGGTATCTGACCAGAGAGGGGGTGTGTCTGATCATAGAGGGGGGTGTCTGATCATAGAGGGGGGGTATCTGACCAGAGAGGGGGTGTGTCTGATCATAGAGGGGGGTGTCTGATCATAGAGGGGGGGTATCTGACCAGAGAGGGGGTGTGTCTGATCATAGAGGGGGGTGTCTGATCATAGAGGGGGGGTATCTGACCAGAGAGGGGGTGTGTCTGATCATAGAGGGGGGTGTCTGATCATAGAGGGGGGGTATCTGACCAGAGAGGGGGTGTGTCTGATCATAGAGGGGGGTGTCTGATCATAGAGGGGGGGTATCTGACCAGAGAGGGGGTGTGTCTGATCATAGAGGGGGGTGTCTGATCATAGAGGGGGGGTATCTGACCAGAGAGGGGGTGTGTCTGATCATAGAGGGGGGTGTCTGATCATAGAGGGGGGGTATCTGACCAGAGAGGGGGTGTGTCTGATCATAGAGGGGGGTGTCTGATCATAGAGGGGGGGTATCTGACCAGAGAGGGGGTGTGTCTGATCATAGAGGGGGGTGTCTGATCATAGAGGGGGGGTATCTGACCAGAGAGGGGGTGTGTCTGATCATAGAGGGGGGTGTCTGATCATAGAGGGGGGGTATCTGACCAGAGAGGGGGTGTGTCTGATCATAGAGGGGGGTGTCTGATCATAGAGGGGGGGTATCTGACCAGAGAGGGGGTGTGTCTGATCATAGAGGGGGGTGTCTGATCATAGAGGGGGGGTATCTGACCAGAGAGGGGGTGTGTCTGATCATAGAGGGGGGTGTCTGATCATAGAGGGGGGGTATCTGACCAGAGAGGGGGTGTGTCTGATCATAGAGGGGGGTGTCTGATCATAGAGGGGGGGTATCTGACCAGAGAGGGGGTGTGTCTGATCATAGAGGGGGGTGTCTGATCATAGAGGGGGGGTATCTGACCAGAGAGGGGGTGTGTCTGATCATAGAGGGGGGTGTCTGATCATAGAGGGGGGGTATCTGACCAGAGAGGGGGTGTGTCTGATCATAGAGGGGGGTGTCTGATCATAGAGGGGGGGTATCTGACCAGAGAGGGGGTGTGTCTGATCAGAGAAGGAACTTGTCTGACTAGAGAGGGAATGTGTCAGACTAGTGAGGGAGTGTGTCAGACCAGTTCTCTTCGTGAGTTCTGATTACCAAGTGCACTAAGTCTAACTCAGGTGGCACTTGGACTGCGCAGTCCTATTTAGACACCCAGCGTAGCTGCTATAAGAGGAAAGTGGAGGTAAGACGATAAGAATAGAAGCTATAAGTGCACAGTCCATCTGGCTGCATATCGGTTTCTATGACATGAATTGCACTATAAATGGAGAGATACCTGTGACTTTCCCGAACCAGTCGGCCCTACAAGCATCAGGCCGTGTCGCACCACGGTGGTCTCATACAGCTGGATACATTTTGTCACAAAGCCTAAAACACCAAGAGAAAAACAAATACGCATTGTGCTCAATGGACCAATCATTGAATTGAATTGTGAGAATAACCAGCAGCAATAAGGAATCTTTCATCTATGAAGTCCCTCCGTCATTGAAGATTAAAGTTATTATCACGAGTCTCCTCACCATCCACATCTTTGAGGTTTTCCTGGGTGCACGTTTTACGAATGGCCTCCTCCAGGCTTCCGTAATCGATGTGTACATCTTCAATCCGGGGGAAGAGATCTGACACAATCCCGCTGAAGAGCTTCAGGTCATCCTGTAGGAATTTGGGGACGTTAACGTCTCGGATCGCTCTGAGACAGATCAGCTCCTGTGGGAAGGTAAAAGTTACATAGTTACATAGTATTTGAGGTTGAATAAAGACACAAGTCCATCAAGTCACACCTATTGTGTGTGTGTGTGTGTGTATATAGGTCCCTGTGTCATCTCATTCTTAGGAGTACCTATACCCCGGTACATTACGGTCTCTGAGGAAATCGTCCAAAAGCTTCTTGAATGATTCCACACTATTTGCTGATATCACTGCCTGTGGCAGCGAGTTCCTGACCCTAACCGCTCTAACTGTGAAGAACCCCCTTCGCCCCTTGTGTTGGAAGAGAAACACTTACTGTAGTAGCTGGCAAGGCATGATGGGAGTGAGGATTTCCAAAGTCTTTAGGCACAAATGTATTGAGGTAGCTACATGGAGAGGCCGCCTTGTGCATCTCGGAGTGTCACGTACCTGTCTGATCAGCTCCTGTTCAGGGTTTGAACCCGGGCACGGAAGTGCACGAACCTAGCCATTTAGCCACTGGAAGGACTTGGGTTCTGCTGCAGGTTTTTTGTACTGAGCAACTCTCCTTAGGCGACCCAGGCGGCCGCTATGGGGCCTGAGGCACGGCGGGGCCCAGCCAGGGCATCTCCCTGATGCCATGCGGGCCGCTATGGCATCTTGCTCGGACAGCCAGGCTGCTGGCTGTCACTGGCGGCTGTGAGGAGGAACGCTCCGTTCCTTCTCACAGCCGCTGCTGAGTTGGTGACAACCAGCAGCTTTGCAGGAGGTGGCTGGGCCCGTCATCGGCAGTGATCGAGGAGGCCTGGCCCGGCAATCGAGGGGGCGTGGCCCAGCGATCGAGGGGGCGGTCACGGAGGGGGGGGGCAAAAATAATCTTGCACCAGGGCCCTTTGTTCCTTAGCTCCGCCACTGCTTGACACGGAGACCATGCAGTGGTAAGAGGGGTCAGTCTTGCACAATGTTTTTTGCTAAAAACTTGGGAAGCCCAACACACACGTTCCCACTATGAAACCTCTGATACGTTGTCTTGTTTCCTCACCTCATTCATAGTTGGATTTTCTCTCTTTAGGTTTCCAGCAGCAGATATCACGGTCTTAACGGCTCTCATTCCAAAATCATAGTGATCCTAGGAGACAAAACAGAAACATGAGCAGGGCTGAGCAAATTAAAGTGGACCTCTCAGCAGGGGCGTCCCGAGGCTGGGTAACACCAGGAGCGGTAACCGAGTGTCACCCCGCCGAGACGTCACTGCGCATGGTGATGGACGCCGGCAGAGAGAGGAGGGGACAGGCACCCAGCGGGATAAGGTATGCCGCCGGGTCCCCTCCTCTCTCCTGATACTGTCGGCCGTTCGGTCCATGACCGAGCGCCCGACTTTTCAGAGGGGGGTGACACCAAAATGACTGAGTCATGACATTTTGACTGAGTCATTTTGGTGTCACCCCTCCAATGGTGTCACCCGGGTGAGGGCCGCACCCCCCTCACCCCCCTTGTGACGCCACTGCCTCTCAGTAACTTTACAAATCCCGGACACATAATCACACATTGTACAGAGCACAGAGAAGTGAATGGCAGAGCCGGGTCTCACCTGGGAACTGAGTTGCTCGGATGACAGTTTGAAAGTCGTGGTGATTTTTTTGGCCAGGATTTTGGCGTTATCAAAGCCAAAGGAATACAGAGAGATCTCCGCGATCATGGCGTAATCCGGCACCATCATCGCAACGGGACGGAAGAGAGCCTAAGGAGGAGAACAGATTTGTGAGATGTATCAGGCTGGCGCTATGTTGAGGTTCAAAGAGTAGAAACCTCTCCCCAGATTAATATAGTTACATAGTATTTGAGGTTGAATAAAGACCAATCGAATAATGTCCATCGAGTCCAACCTATTGTGTATGTGTATATGGTCCTACTGATGTGTGCGTATGTATAGGTCCCTATGTGTTCTCATTCTTAAGAGTACCTGTACCCCTGTATATTACCGGCCCTGAGGAAATCGTCCAGTCGCCTCTTGAATGAAAATATTAATCAGGAGTCTCAATTTTTTTCTGAATGTGGGCAAAAAACGTCAAATGAGTCTCCAATGCATATGAAAGTGTGTATAGCCAAAAGGTTTTAGCTTTGGATTAAGTAGCAAATCCTCCATCAGTGCTCTTTGTGTCCTATTGGGCATATTTCCCTTTACTTCCTGTGCAAGAAATACAACAGGTAGTGAGAGGAAATCTCTACAAAGTAAGGGCAGTTCTCCTGTTAGACAAGTGTCACCAGAACAGGTGTCCCCATTGGAAAATTTCCCCTCACCTCTTGTTAGTGACTATACATTTTTGGATTTCCCATCACTTTCCATCACAATAGTCACCAAGACAAAGAGAAATTGGATTGGGTGATATGGGGTTATATAGTATTGATTATAATCTGTTATAAATGAGTAGTAGTAGTTAGTGACATTCAGCTGGACTTGTTGTGTAATGTTGAAGATGTTTTGCCTCTCATCCAAGAAGCTACTTTAATGCAGAAGATGAAACATCTTCAGCATTACAGGACCGGTTGAGTTTCCTGTGCCTACTAGTAGCTATACCAGGATGAATGAGAGCCTTGATAGACTTGATGAAAGGGGTTCATGTTGCCCTTCTATTGACCCATTTAAGACCCATACCTGTCCCATTGGTTACCTGTCCCAATCTCACCTTAAGGTTATCAGGTAGTTCTGTACGGCCCGCATAGCCAGGGTTCATGGTGATAAAAACGGCACAGGTAGACACCAGTGGGATCTCCATTCCTTCAAACATGAAGCGATCCACCTAAAGAAACAAAAAGGGACCAAAAAGGATAAGGAAGAGGACAATGCAGGAGAAACGAGAGGAGCTTTGAAAGATGAAAGGGGGTTTTTAAAGCTGAAGAGGCAATAATGGAAGCAAGGAAAAAAGAAAAGAAGACAATGGAATATGGTATAGGAAATGAAAGCAACTGACTTGCAATTTGGATAAATGGCTCTATATTAAGGATGTATCCGGTCTATAAATGGCGGCTCTGGTTGGACAGTTGGATAAATGGCACTATATTAAGGATGTATCCGGTCTAAAAATGGCGGCTCTGGATGGACAGTTGGATAAATGGCTCTATATTTAGGATGTATCTGGTGTATAAATGGCGGCTCTGGATGGACAGTTGGATAAATGGCTCTATATTTAGGAAATATCTGAGCTATAAATGGCGGCTCTGGATGGAAGATGGATAAATGGTTCTATATTTAGGATATATCTGTCCTATAAATGGCGGCTCTGGATGGACAGTTGGATAAATGGCTCTATATTTAGCATGTATCCGGTCTATAAATGGCGGCTCTGGTTGGACAGTTGGATAAATGGCTCTATATTTAGGATGTATCCGGTCTATAAATGGCGGCTCTGGATGGACAGTTGGATAAATGGCTCTATATTTAGGATGTAGCTGGTCTATAAATGGCGGCTCTGGATGGACAGTTGGATAAATGGCTCTATATTTAGGATGTAGCTGGTCTATAATCTAGCAGCGTTGTATGGACAGCTGGCCACTGGGAAATAAAGGAATGATTTGAATGTCTCTATAAACTTTCCTTAGTGAGTGATAAACTTTTTCCTTAAAGAAGATGTGTGGAATGACAATTGATGAAAGTTTTAATGAAAACATAACAAATGGAGACCAGATGGAACTTGAAGAAGGAAGATATGGAAAGAAAAAACAGAGAAAGACTGGAAGTGAAGTTGCAGTAACTCACTCTCTGCTGCTGAGCCTTCTGGATGGTGGTAATTTGTTGGGCCACGACAGACAAGACCTCAATGTCAATACGATTAAACTCATCGAAGCACGCCCAGGCACCAGAGCTGTAGAGAGCCATCAGAAAAACAAATTGACCACTGAAATGAGCCCCACCCAGGAAACTTCTATAAAGCGCAGACATTGTTCACCCACCTGGCCAGGCCTTTGAAGAACTTGCCCATGGCCATGAAGTCTAGTTGATCGGAGCAATTGAAGACAACGGTCTGGATGGCCAGTGCTTTACCCAGATCCTTGGTGGTCTCTGTTTTCCCTGTGCCGGCAGGTCCAGCAGGGGCGCCTCCGAACTTTAGATGTAGAGCCCCCGTCAGGGTTAGGTAGCACCTAAATTCACATTACAGATCAACTTCACATTATGATTGTACACTGAGTGGCAACCTGACGTTTGTAGGCAAATGAGCTATAATTTGGCGCTGAAGTTGCTGGAGGGCCAGACCATTATAAATAGGGAAGCGGGTTGGTTACCACGACAGTAGAAGTGATTGGGAAGATACGGGGAAACAACGCGATGTAACAGCCTTTGAACGCGGGATGATTGTTGGCGCTCGGAGCCATGGAGCGAGTATCCGCAAACAGCAGAATTCATTACATGTTCAGGAGCGGCTCATTGTTAAAGTGTTTAAAGACCGGACTGTCAGCCGAAAATCTGGGTCTGAACGTGCGAATTGTGGTCGTCAGCGACTAGTCAATGTTAGGGCAGAACGGGGGAGGGGCAAGACTGGTACAAGACAACAGAAGGGCAACAGTGCCGTGTCAGATTCCTCGCATCACCTTTCACCATCACGTGGAGTCACCAGGCGGCCCAACCAAGTACTGATGGGGTGGTCATAATAATCTGGCCACTCAGCGTATAGTGTTTATTGATGACATTGCCAAGTTATAGGGACTGCCTCAAATATGAATTTTTGTTTATTACAATAAAAGGACCAACAAGAGTTGACAGCAAATGTGTTTCAGGGCTGCTGCCCAAGTCCCCCTTCATCGGGGTTCAGATTCATCGTGTTAGCAGAGTCTGAATGGGTGATTTTAAATCTTCATGAGCTTGAATTAGGAGCTCGCTCAGTTATATGGTCTGGGCTGCCTTGACAGACCCTTTTATTGTGTAAAATAAAAGTCATGGCTTGCTGCTCTCATCAGCTCATCATTTGACTCTATACAAGCTGATTTTCCTAGAGACTCCACTGGGGCTCCACCAGGCAGTAAAGTGCTGCCACACGACAGCAATCATTTGATTTATTTTGAACCTTCACCAAACTTGGAGCTCATTGCTCCACCACCCTAATTTCACATTATTGTTAGGATCCAGAGCGCCTCCAGGTGGTGCTGGAGCTAAGTCCTGCAGCTCCAGTGCTCACCTGCGGGTGTCTCCAGCTGCCAGCACTTAGCCATCACCTGGTGCTTCCTGGGAGGGTATTTAAACCCTCCCTGCAGTTAGGACGATGGCTCAGTATCCTGTTGTGTCCTGTGAATCCAGAGTCCCCAGTCCTGAGACCTGTTACTTACTTCCAGTCCTGAGACCTGTTACCTACTTCCAGTCCTGAGACCTGTTACCTACTTCCAGTCCAGAGGCCTGTTACCTACTTCTAGTCCTGAGACCTGTTACCTACTTCCAGTCCTGAGACCTGTTACCTACTTCCAGTCCAGAGTCCTGTTACCTACTTCTAGTCCTGAGACCTGTTACTTACTTCCAGTCCTGAGACCTGTTACCTACTTCCAGTCCTGAGACCTGTTACCTACTTCCAGTCCTGAGCCCTGTTACCTACTTCCAGTTCTGAGACCTGTTACCTACTTCCAGTCCTGAGTCCTGTTACCTACTTCCAGCCCCGAGTCCTGTTACCCACCTGTACCCTGACACCTTGTCCCTTGCCCCCCCTTGTCTTGCCCTGCTCCCTAGGTTTGCCCGCTTTGTATACCCTGGGTTTGTATTTGCTCCTGTTATATGGGGTTGTGGCTATATTTAGTTGGTGTCACTTTACTTATTCATACTTGTGTGTGGGGGTTGCGTTTGGTTTTGCTGGTTATAATAAATTGTTTACGACACATCGCCCTTGTCTAGTGTGGTCATAAGCGTTTGGTCTTCCAGTGTGGGTACCTGCATGCAATGTGAGGACACCCGTGCACCCTGACAATTATACTAAGGCTGGGTTCACACCGAGGCGTTTTTCCGCGCTTTCGTACTCGCGGAAAAACGCTCAAACAGGGAAATGCCAATATTTTCAATGTGCATGGTTCCCATCTGGGCAGTTTTCCATGAGTACGAACGTGCGGGAAACCGCCCTACGCCCAAAGAAGTACATGTACTTCTTTGGGGCGTTTTGGTCGGGCGGTTCCATTGGGATACAGCCAAGTATCCCTCGGAAACGCGCATTTTTCGCGTGTTTTTTTTTACCGCGAATCGCGGTAAAAAAAAACACGCGAAAAACGTGCATATTCAATCCGCCTAGGTGTGAACCCAGCCTAATACTTTAAGCTCTTCTTCCACAGCACACCATGAGCCTACCTGTCCGTCAGAGGCGTTATGACCAGTCGGCCCGTGTTCCCCAGGTATTCGTATCCATACAAGAACTCGGCATTAACAGCTCTCACATACAGATCATCCCGGGTCCAGTAATACCTGAGAAACAAATTCCATTAGATTTATATAAGATCGGAAAGGACGTGTCTCCTGGTGAGCAGCGGCCATATTGGTAACGTCTGTATGTGCTCATACCTGAGCTGAGATATCCACTCAAAATCGTTAACACTGGTAACGTTTTCTTCGACCAGACGAGCGGCGACATCTTTGGCGTGGACTTCGATCACGATCAGAGCAGAGAGAATGTTGCGCTGCATGCGAGACAGCTTTCCACGTACCAGGGCGACCAGGTCACTGAGCTG
>NW_017307016.1:266084-268166 GCF_000935625.1 Nanorana parkeri
TGGGGGGGGGGGGGGGGGTAATTATACACAAAATGTTAGATACTAAAATGTTCCACAATATGCAAAACTAACAGGAAGTTACAGTAGAGAAAGTTCTCATTGCTTCAAAGAAACACATTTTTTTTCATGTTATATTAATCAGGGGGACTCCATCGTATGGCATAGAAAAGAGCTGAAACCTTAAAGTGACATTAAACCCTCAGATTTCTTAACTTAAACCAATACTGTAATGTGCGCCTTACTGTAATCCATGGTGGTTTCCCTTCTCTTTGCTGCTCTTCCTTTTAAATCCTCATCTCTTCTCATGCTGGGGGAGAACTTCTGTTTTGCAGCTGAGTGCCTCTTCCTGTAGTGCTGGCTCAGGTTGTGACCATACACACAGACACCATGTATCCATTCCAGAGACAAGGCAGTCTGCTGCAAAACAGAAGTTCTCCCTCAGCATGAGAAGACATGAGGATTTAAAAGGAAGAGCAGCAAAGAGAAGGGAAACTACCATGGATTACAGTAAGGCGCACATTACAGTATTGGTTTAAGTTAAGAAATCTGAGGGTTTGATGTCACTTTAAGTTTTTTCTGCTTTCTGAGTCTGTTGGGGAGATTTGCCCAACTTCCTGTCCAGATGAACACACTGGAAGTTAAGGGGAATCTCCCCAGGGGAACACATGCAATAAAAATGTGTTCTCACTTTTACCCCCCAACCTGAGCTCCTAGCATTGGGGAGTCACTGACCTGAGCTTCTAGCATTGGGGAGTCACTAACCTGAGCTTCTAGCTGCGGGAAGAGGCGGGTGCTCAGGTCTCCGGCATCCAGGGCCTCAGACACGTCTTTTGTCCAGAATGTCTGACATCCAGCTATGACAACTTGGCCCGGCCAGTTCTTCACCCACTCAGTTCGTGGTGCCTAAGAAGAGGAGGATGAGAATGAAGTGATGATGAAGGGACAAAGATGGTGTGCCAGGATAAGGTAACACCAACTTACCTCTGGATAGGCATTTATTGCTCTTTGGATGTGATCCCTCACGCTGCCCTTCATGACCTTCTCCACCTGCAGTAACCAGTCCTCCACATTTCCAGTGGGATAAATGGGGGTCGACATTTGGACCTCCTCATCCTCTGCGGAGTACATGTGGGTGATCTGCAGGTCTGGCTGGAAAAGAAGCTGCAAGAACAAGAAGAGACATTGTATAGACCACATGAAGATGCTTCAATGCACTTTTTTGCTTCATTTGCTACAGAAACAATAAAACTATTGGAATATTATAATTAAGTGTTACCCATCAGCAGAAGTTTATAAACGTTTTATACTTTGTTTTAGAGTCTGCAAATTTACATCTGTCTTCATTTTTGCTTTGAGCATTTACTTTCCCTCTATATATCCCCCACCTAAGGATCTTTAATCTTTTTTATGGTCTATACTATAGGAATAAAATCATAAATATTTTGTTTCTATCTAGATTGTATTTTCTACACTGTATGGCCAGACAAGTGGACTCCCTTCCAAATCAGTTCAGGTGTTTCCAGTGAAGATCCTGTTAATTCTACATCACACAAAGACATTGTAGACACTTGTGCTCCTCCAGCGTGTGGTCCACAGTTTGGCGAAGACCCTTTTCTGTTCCACCATGATTGACATGGTTTGACTAGCTTGATGAGGAGAACTCAAGTGTCCCTCACAGAGCCCTGACCTGAACCCTACTGAACACCTTTTGGGGTAAATTGGAACCTGGATTGTGAGCCAGATCTTCTCATCCAACATCATTACCTGACCTCATAAATGCTCCATTTGCCACCATGACTGTCCCCTGTGTACAAAGCCAGCTCCATAAAGACATGGTGTGACCAGCTTGGTGGAGGAACTCGAGTGTCCTGCACAGAGACCTGACCTCAACCCTACTGAACAGTTTGGGATTAATTAGAACGCTGACTTTGAGCCGGGTCTTCCCATCCAACATCAGTGCCGGACCTCACAAATGGGACAAATTCCCACAGACACCCTCCAAAATCTTGTGGAAAGTCTTCTACACAGAAGAGTGTTTGTGTGTGTGTGTGTGTGTGTGTGTGTGTGTGTGTGGGGGGGGGG
>NW_017307016.1:268504-276821 GCF_000935625.1 Nanorana parkeri
CCCAATATTAATGGCCATAGTTTTGAAACAGGATGTCCTGCAATTTCATATAGCTATGATAGGCAGGTGTCCACAAACTGTCTGCAATACATTTATACTGTATATATATATTTTTTTTAAATAAATTATTCAAAGCTGACATCACGCACAAAATTAAATAAATCTGCTGCTTAAACAGGATGTGAAATGCCAAACATACAGGTGAAACTCGAATAATTAGAATATCGTGCAAAAGTAATTGCAGTAAGTGCTGCAAAAGGGGCCCAAACCAAGTACTGAGTACATATGCATGCTTGTACTTTTCAGAGGTCCGATAATGTTCTATGTACAATCCTTGTTTTATTGATTGCATGTAATAATCTACTTTTTTGAGGTTGTGGATTTGGGGTTCTTGGGGTTTTCATGAGCTGTGCGCCATAATCATCACAATGATGACAAATCACGGCTTGAACTATCTTGCTTTGCATGTAATGAGTCTCTCTCATATATTAGTTTCACCTTTTAAGTTGCATTAGTAAAATAAATGAACTTTGCACGATATTCTAATTATTCGAGTTTCACCTGTAATTATCTCTGGTAACAAATCCACCACAATGTGGAAAGAATGTTGGTGTGTGAAGTGCTGTAATCAGCAAGGACCAGTGAGATTTCACCATTCAAGATTTTAGAGGAGTCAGAAAAATGAATGATGCTTTTAGATTGGTACTTTACACATTCGATTACACCTCATATACCCTTTTATTGACACCAAAGTCTCACCCGCGCTACGTTCTCAAAACACTTGCGTAAGTGCGGCTGCACAGCGGTGGGGTCCTTTGTCTGGGAGAGTATTTCCAGAAGTTCGTCATCAGACAGGAAATAAAACCTGAGAGGGTGAAGGTATCTCGGTTATCTTTAGAAAGCTTAGTGAAATGTAAGGTTATTATGGTATGTGGCTTTCACTGTTGGGTACCTGGGGAAGGCTCCTCGCTTGGTTTCCAGATATTCGCTGAGCCCTTTCTGCACCAGTTCTAGCAGCTTGTTACATTCCCGGAGGCTCTCTAGGAGACGAGGGTCTGGACAGAGGGAAATCACCTGCAAACCAAAACTTAGATTACCTCCCAAAAACTAAGTACATAGATGAAAGTAGTCACTCGCACTCCATAATATCATGGAGTGCGAGTGACTACTTTCATCTATCTACATTTCACGGAGGCAATTAGAATCACCAAATGCTAATTTTATTGAAGAAGTTCGTCAGAATGGAAACGAGTGATTTTGGGACCTCGCAGGCTCCCTTCATCAGGCTTCAGCCAAGGGCCCCCGCCCCCTTCCAGTTTAATGGAATCATGTGTAAGAGTCAACATATATACCCATCTAAGTTTTGCTTCCAATGTGGGTTTGTGAAGCATTCCTGAAGGATTTAGAGTGCAGTGTTTCAATATTGAATTGAATGATGATTTGGATCAAATCTCTAAGAGGGATCTCCCTCTTGGATAGTTGCCACATGGGCAGGCGCACCAGTCACGAAGTTGTCTGACCTGTTTGTTCTCCTCGGCGCTCCGCATGATCTTCCTCCAGGTCCTCTCCATGGTTTGGTAGCGTTTGCTCTCCACTGGCAGTTGCCGGTTAATGTCCTCAGAGCTAAATATGGGTTCCAGGTAGAGCCAGGAGCGCTGGCAGGTCAGCCACTCTTCCAGTACATCCTGGTGATAGAAAAGTAGGGGAACTTGCATCAAAATATCGATCTCTGTACATCCCTGTAGCATCAATGTGGCAATACTAATAGAACATCATGGACGGTAGGGTCTGTGTAGCTCTGAACCATACATAAATAAAGAAGCTTCAGTACCTGCGTCAAGCGAAGTTTGCTCTCCCATGTGCTGATCCGTTCCTCAAAAGGCTTTTTGTATGGTGAGAACGACATGCTTTGGGTCATCACAATATGATCATCCAGAAGCTGGGAGGCCTCCTCCGGGCTCTTCAATATAAAGGTTCCTGTCTCTTTATATGGCAAGACGGTGAACAATATCGAGGCCCACTCACCTTCCATCTTGTTCAGTGCCTGTGAAAGAAGAAACCGACGAGTGGGTCATTACAAGAAGTGTACCGGTCACCTATAGACCATGCTGGAAGCTGACGCTGTACTTGTGCGGATGAATTCGATTTACTAGGAAGCTATGCTGGAAAGATTTAAGTCATGTTACATCCCTAATGCCCAACATGAGGACCTTTGGTGTTAAATGCATGGCCTTCAGACCCCACCAGGCAGTAGTCAGTGTCATGTTCCTTGTGTCCAACCACCCCTGTAACACACCTAAAGTCTCTCACCATCTACTAGTATGTCCACAGTATCTGACAGCTTTCTGTAGCATTATATACCTTGAATATTATGTGTGGCCCTTTGGTGACTTTGAGCATCCACATTAAATTGTCATGAATACAGACTCAATTCAACTAACCTCCCTTGTGATGAGCTGCACCATACTGATGTCAGCAGTTCACCAAGTACTAGATGTGAGTGAATAGGCTGCACTTTGTGTCTATCTCACAGAATAACTGCATGGAGTGTGTGCTCTTTAACCCAGCTGGCAGACAAGGTACTTCACCTGCTCAATAGAGAATTCCTTCCCAGCGATTTCTGCCACCTTACTGATGGCTTCAATATGGTCCTGAAGCTTCATCTCCAGGCAGCGGGTGAAGGTCAGGTTGGCTTTGGGTTTGACGGTGATCTGTATCTGCTCCGATAGCATCTCCCAGTGGCGGTTCCTCATGCCGGGGTTCCGCAAGCCTTGGATCAGTGGGATGTATGGCTTAAAATCTTCGATGCGGTTCTTGATGTCCTGTGCCACTTCCTGGCAGGCTGGGGGGTAAAGACACAACAGGCCAATAAAAGTCACGCAGCTGGGCGGATCCCGGCACAATTGTCAGGATCCGCTTCAGCTGCGGCGTCTCAGTATACCTCGAGTTACAGCTCGCGGTATACTGAGCTTAGGGTGACGTGAGGACGCTAGTTTGTGTCCTCCCGTTACCCTAAGGAGAACTATGGGGAAAAGCCTTAACCCCATAGTTCTCCTTTAAGATATCAGTCCTAGGTTTAAATAGACACTGTCAGTCTCCAAAAGAAAAACCACCTTGAAGTTCCTTGCAAGAGAAGAGCCATTATACTCAGCTATTCAGACTCATCACTCCGCCTTCAGAGAGGGATCCTGTGAGGTCACAACATTTTGGCTTTTGATACCTGTTGCTTTATGTGAATGAAGGACTAGATCATCACTATGTCAAAGTGTGCTGGTGAAGATCCCTATTTTCCTATGATTATATGGTGGTGCCATCCACCAAGTCACTACAGCACCCTACGTGAACTGTGGGCAAGCCTCTATGGTATGCGACGGATACAATACAACTTTTCTTCAACCAGCACTTTGAATTATTCGATGCCTGTGCCATCAGATGTGGCTCCATCCTCCAACTCCTACATCACTGCACACAGGGGACACAGGAACCCAAAACTCCCAGAAATGTGAAGTGCAGAAAAGTATTTCGGGGGCTGCAATGCTGCAATGAAGGGAAGGCAGAAAGACATGGGCCACCAAAAAGGTGAATATAATGGTTCTTCACTTGCAGGGAACTTCAGTAGGAAAATTTAAAGGAGAACTATGAGGTTAAGTCTTTTCCCCATAGTTCTCCTTAGGGTCACGGGAGGACACAAACTAGCGTCCTCCCGTCACCCTAAGCTCAGTATTCCCGCAGCTGTAGCTCCCTATATACTGAGACGCCGCAGCTGAATCGGATCCCGACAATTGTGCCGGGATCCGCCCAGCTGCGTGATAGAGGCAGAGCCAGCTGTACCCGCCCCCTCCCCCGTCCGATCCACCAGTCAGCGCTGGCGGATCGGAGCGAGAAGGGGGGAATCCAGCCCCTCCCCTGTCACGGCAGGAAGCCGTGACAGGATCGAGAGGTGAGCGAACGCCGGTATGCGTTCTCTCACTTCCCGATCTACTGAGCCGACCTGTGACAGTCTCATTGTCACAGGTCGGCTAGAACTATGAGGTGAGTGAAAAGCACGCACCTCATAGTTCTCCTTTAAGAGACTGACAGGGTCCCTTTAAGATTATTTTTAGGGCTAGGGTTAGTTACCTTTACAGTTAGAATTTTTTGGCATAAGACCAGGTCCAAGACAGTTGAAAGGACCTTCTCTAAATCTTTGGAGCAATTAAAAGCCCATTTTACCCTTACAAACCCCCATGATTTCACCTTTGCCATTGACTCCAAAGCAAGCAATTAATTGAAATGGCGAATTTCCTTGAAATTTCAGTGAAGCGAAAGCCCCGATTTTGCTCATCCCCGGTCACATCCACAAATTTGTTTACAGAGGCTGGCAGCCATCTTGTCACATGACGTGAGCTTACCTGGAATATCGCGGAAGTGTTTGACGCATTTGTGCATGTTCTTATAAGACTCCATGACGTTCTTCTCCAGTTGTTCGGCGTCGATGGAGGTGAGCGGGTCGTTCATCCAGCTTTCATACCAGCGCATCCAGTCCGACACGGTGGTCCAGAGATCCCGGAAGGGCTGGAAGTCTTTCACCAGTTTCAGAAGTTTGTCATACTGGTGAGCGGAAAGGAAAAATTGGCGATAAGCCAGAAAAAGTGCGTTAGGAGCCATCAATGCTGCTACTTCTAGTCTGGTAGACAAGTTGGGTCCGGGGCTGGGCTGGATCTTTCAGTCATTTGGATTCTTGATGATGTAACTAATATGAGATGGAACTTAAAACATCGGTACTGGTTGTTCCTAAACAACAGGTTCCATCCACCCGATAAAACTTGAAGTGTAAAGATGGGTGGAGGACCCAAAAGGAAGAGTTGGTAAGATGATCTGGAGCAAATCATTAATTTTTAGAAGTTGGTGGACAAATCATTTTGGGGGGTTTCTAATTAGATAATTTCCCATGCAAGGCACTGGACTGCTACTTGTCCTGAACATACCCACACCGTCAGGGCAGCCATCACGGGGGTACGGCCAATACTCATGTAAGGGGCCCGGGCAGCCTGGGGGGACCGCCGGGGTCCCTTACATGACTATCGACCGACTGTGAAGGGTTGAGGAGGCGGAGGGCTGGCCCTAGCAGCGCAGGGCCCCAGCATTGCTGCTGCAGCGGCTTTGAGACAAGCTAGGGCCCCATCAGCGACGCTGCTCGTCTGATGTCGGACTGGCCGGAAGTGCCGTCACGTTAGTGACGGGACGTCACTTCTGGCTGGTCCGGCGGTAAGAGGAGCTAGGAAGGAAGGAAGGAGAGGGATGCAGCCCTGACCAGCCCACCTGAGACCCCTTCAGAGCCCACCATAGACAGTCTCAGATGAGCTGTACAGCATCTATGGTGGGCTCTGCAGGGTCACTCGCAGGTGGGTCCTGTGTCCAGCGCGTCACTAAGCCCTGCGTCCAGCGCGTCACTAAGCCCTGCGTCCAGCGCGTCACTAAGCCCTGCGTCCAGCGGCGTGGGGGGGGGGCCCGGCCTAAAGCCGTGTAAGGGGCCCCAAAATTTCTGATGGCTGCCCTGCACACCGTGTCCCAATATGATACAGTCAGTGGTTATCTGTGCAGCAGCAGGTATAAGGAGCATGTGTATCAGGGACGTGCGGTCAGGGGGGGGGCAGAGCCTCACCTAGTATTATGAAGAAAAAAGGTGTCAGCTTCAAGTGTGAAGCTGACAGCTTTATCCCCATTCAGTGCAGCTTGCTACAGGTTACAGAGCAGGGAAATCCTCCCGCCGCCGTGTCACCTGTCATGGACGGAGCCGTGGATGTTAATTACAGGCGGCGCTGCATCCGGCTTTTGACAGGTAGTTAGGTTACACAGCAGCGGCTTCCCCACTGCTTGTGTAACCTAACTTGGTGAGGCAAGAGCTGTCACAGCCTCTACTCTGTGTCAGAGGCGTGAGCTCTGTGGATGGCTTGGTCCAATGGCAAAGCGCCATTGGTCCAAGCTGTCCAATCAAAAAAATAAAACCACTGAGGCCATCGATCTTGATGGTAACTCACCAGTGACGAGCAAGTGAGGGACAGGGAGGCTCCTCCCTGTCTCCTCCCCACACAGCTGAATTACCGAGCTGGGAGCAGGGCTTCGGCGGGACGGGGCGGAGCTTCGGCAGGCTGGGGGATGCCTCACCCAGCACAGAAGGCACGTCACTGATGCGTATACTCTGAAACGCTGAGGACGGGAGATCTGAAAACCTCCAAAATGCATACCAACCTCTAATGAAAATTAAACATTCACACCCCACCGCCTTACCGACGAATCGTTTTGGTGTTCCGCCCTCTTTTGCATTACCTGTGCAGAAAATGATAGGGAGTCAATGTAAGTTAGATTCAAGGTGCGCACTCACATTGGTCACAGGCAGGTTGAACAGCCTCTCCCGGTTGTTGTACATTTGCGCCATCTGCTGTGACTCCTTCAGCTGCTTGTGGACTCGTCGAACTTCGTTGGCGATCTCATGGGCGCGATTTATTTCAGTGCATGCGGAGAATCCGGCTACTACCATCTGGGAACAAATCACAGTTTGCGCTGTCAGGGGATATTGCATATGGATTTTTTCGCCTATAGACTGGCAGCCGGATCTGTACCGACCTGCATGGAGTCCAGACGCTCCAAGAAATTGTTCTGGTCCATGACCTGGATCTTCCGGAAGCGCTCTTCATCCTCCAAGTGCTGCTCGCAGATGGTCTCCATAGTGGTCGTAATCTTGTGCGGCCAAGCAATGATGGCCCATCTAACAAAGGAAGACGGCGAAAGACTCAGTGAGGTTCCATGTGTCAGATGTGACTAATTAATACCCTATATGAATACCCTATATGGTGGGCACCTGGCTATCACACCTATATGAGCTTGTTGGACATTCCATTCCAAAACCAAGGCCAATAATATGTTGTTGCCTTCCTCCCTCTCTTTTGTGGTTATAGCACCCTACACTCTTCTGGGAAGACTTTCCACAAGATTTTGGAGGGTTTCTGTAGATGTTTGTCACAATTGTGAGGTCAGGTACTGATGTTGGATGAGAAGACCTGGCTCACAATTGGTGTTCTAATTAATCCCAAAGGTGTTCAGTAGGGTTTAGGTCAGGGCTCTGTGCAGGACACTTGAGTTCCGTGAAGGACACTCGAGTTCCGTAGGGTTGAGGTCAGGGCTCTATGAGGGACACTCAAGTTCCTCCACCAAGCTGGTCACACCATGTCTTATGGAGCTGGCTTTGGACACAGGGGACAGTCATGGTGGGACAGAAAAGGGTCTTCACCAAACTGTGACCACAAGATTGGAAGAACACAAAAGTCTACAATGTTTTTCTTTTTTTAAATGTTTTTTTAATGCTTTGGGGTTGATAACAGAGAAACTAAAATTATTTTAGATAGGAAGTCTATCACTATGTAATGTCATGCTTCCATGAGCTTGTTGGACATTCCATTCCAAAACCATGGTCAATAATATGATATTGCCTCCCTCCCTCTTTTTTTTGGTTATACCATCCTCCACTCTTCTGGGAAGACTTCCCACAAGATTTTGGAGGTGTCTGTGGGAGTTTGTCCCATGTGTGAGGTCAGGTACTGATGTTGGATGAGAAGCCCTAACTCACAATTGGTGTTCCAATTAATCCCAAAGGTGTTCAGTAGGGTTGAGGTCAGGGCTCCGTGAGGGACACTCGAGTTCCTCCACCAAACTGGTCCCACCATGTCTGTATGGAGCTTTGTACACAGGGGACAGTCATGGTGGAACAGAAAAGGGTCTTCACCAGACTGTGACCACAAGGTTGGAAGAACACAAGAGTCTACAATGTCTTTGTATGATGTAGAATGAGCAGAACCTTCACTGGAGATATCTAGACACATACGTTTGGCCATATAGGTAGGTGTGATAGTCAGGTATCTAGAACATTTTGGTCATATTATGTATCTGTAGACCAGGCATGACTGAGCCACAGTCACAGTGGAGCCACAAGCCCCTTGAACAGCTTGCTGGGGCTTGTAAATCGATTGTAGCCAGGGTGCCCCAGGCTGATGATTCCTCCTCATCTATAAACTCACTTTGAGCTGAAATCTTCCTGGGAAAGGCTAAACAATGCCTCATCGATGACCTCATAATCAGCTATGACTTTCCCAATCTGCTCCTGTTGAGAATAAAACAGATTCCCCATTAATAACCTTTCACTGATCGAGGCACCAAATTCCATCTAAGAGTGTAAATTCAGGCACACCTTGGTGAGAGGAAGCAAAGGAAAAGGAAGAGGAAGATTTGAAGGCCTGGAAGTCTTTTCCTGGGAAGCCACTTAGGTCAAACACTCACCCCC